>NW_006921851.1:2333555-2359421 GCF_000298275.1 Orycteropus afer afer | reverse complement strand
TGGCCCCTAGCTGCCCATCATGTCTGGAATTGAATCTATGCAGGAGATCCTTGATAGAGAGGGAGAACAATGTGGAACAAAACTCAAAATCATTTGGAGAAAAAAAAAAGATGGAGGTGGGGCAGGTTTGCTGGTCCAATAGAGCCTGGTGGAACCACTGAGACTATGGCCCCTAGCTGCCCATCATGTCTGGAATTGAACACACACCTGTGGTTTCCAGCAAACAAAAGACAGGCATGTGAGTTGAGCAAGTACCTGAGGTATATACACTCCTTGGATAGGACAATCATGGGAGAAAGAAGGGCTGCTTATGCACAGGGAGACAGCTCAGGGGGCAGGAGTGCATGGAGGGATGGACACAGGGAAGAGGTAACTATAGGGAGTACGTGGGAGGGGAGCTATTGCTTTGTGGTAAATTGTGGTCAATTTCATGAGACAAAGTGTACATGAACTGCTGTATGGAAAGTGAATTTGCTCTGTAAACTTTCACCCATATCACAATAAAATAAAAAACTCTACGGAATTGCAAAATACAAACCCTTGGATAAATATTTTATGGATGACCTTGATACAGATGTCTGCTTTTTTCTGAGATGTGCATAGTGCTGATATTTTGTTCAATGATTTACAGGCACACTGGTTTCCAAGATCAAAGTCTACAACCTGAAGAGGGACACTTGTGAAATGAAAGCAATACAAACGGCAGTGGTATTCTGATGTGGGGTGAGATGTTCATTGTCAATTGGTCACACAGAAACTTAACACCTACCAAATCCTGTTACTCAATCATTTTACAAATAAATTTTAAAAATATTTTTATTCATCAAACCCAAGGAATCTAAATAAATAAATAAATAAATAAATAAATAATCCCTGAAAACTTTGTTTACCATGAGGTCCCAATACATGCATGCTAATCCCCTCATAAACAGCAGAAAACTTACCTGACTGGTGCAGTGGGCCCTTCTGGTCCCTCCATCTCATAGGAGAAGATGTTATCCCACATAAATTGTAGCTTCCAGTTGAAAGTTCCCCTTACAACAGGAGAGGGTGTGTATTCCAGTGTCATGTTATCAATAACATCGATCACAGGGCAAACCACCATTTTGGGGTTTTTGGAGATAGCAAATAGCAAGGGCTCCAGCCATACTCTATTCACCTCAGAGTGGCTATCCAGGAACACCAGAACATCCCCTGGGGAGGCAACAACAGTCTAGTGTTAGGTCACATGGATGAAATATGTGACAACTCTAATTAGCGTTCAGTGCAGTGAATATTGGTTGAGAGTTTACTATGTACTTGGCTCATAAATTGCTTTTAGTTCCATTAAGAGGAAACAAATACATACTTTATTATATACCAAAAGAGTCAGGTATCATGTGTCATAGATGTTTGGAGGAGGCTGGGTAAATTGGGCTAGACAGGGGTTTGGGAATGATTCCAAAGAAGCAGTTGGAACTGAGCAGGCTTAAATTAAATAATAATAATAATAATAAAATCATTTTAGCTTGGCCTTAATCAATTAATTCAGTTTAACAAATGCTTACTGAGAGGACACCTTCTAAGACATTAAGTTTGGTGCTTGAGATGCAAAGGTGCATAACATTAATTTTGCACTTGAGTTCAGCTTTAATGAGGGTCTACTCTGCTTAGCCACCACTCTTCTGTCAGTATGTTGTACTGTGGTGGCTTGCATGTTGCTGTGAGGCTGGAAGCTATACCACCGGTATTTCAAATACCAGTAGGATCACCCATGGTGGACAGGTTTCAGCAGAGCTTCCAGGCTAAGACAGACTTGGTAGAAGGAAGGGGCCACCCACTTCTCAAGGAATTGGCCAGTGAAAACTTTATGAATAGCAATGAAACACTGTCTGATATATTAAAAACTTTATGAATAACCTGGAAACATTGTCCGATGTAGTGCCAGAATATGAGCCCCCCAGGTCAAAAGGCACTCAAAATAAGACTGGGAAAGAGCTGTTTCCTCAAAATAGAGTCAGTCTTAATGTCGTGGATGAAGTAAAGCTTTTGGGACTTCCATTTGCTGATGTGGTATGACTCAAAATAGGAAGAAACAGTTGTAAACATCCATTAATATGTGGATCATGGAATGTACACAGTATGAATCTAGGAAAATTTGAAGTTGTCAAAAATGAAATGGAATACATAAAGATGAATATCCTAAACATTAGTGAGCTGAAATGGTCTGGTTTTGGTCATTTTGAATCATATAATCATATGATCTACTATGCTGGGAAAGACAAATTGAAGAATATGGTGTGACATCCATCATTACAAAGAGCATTTCAAGATCTATCCTGAAGTACAATGTTGTCAGTGATAGGACAATATCCATATGCCTACAAGGAAGACTGGTTAATACTATTATTATCCAAATTTACACACCAACCACCAAAATCAAAGACAAGGAAATTGAAGATTTTTACTAACTTCTGTAGTCTGAAATTGACTGAACATTCAGTGAAGGTGGGTTATTACTGATAATTGGAATGCAAAACAAAGAATCACCAGGAGTTGGAAAGTATGGCCTTGGTGATAGAGATGACACTAGAGATTGCATGATAGAATTTTGTAAGACTAACGATTATTCATTGCAAATACCTTTTTTCAACAACATAAATGGCAGCTATACACGTGGACTCTTCCAGACGGAGTACACAGGAATCAGATAAACTACATTCCTGGAAAGAGGCAATAGAAAATCTCAATATCTTCAGCCAAAAGAAGGCCAGGAGCTGACTGTGGAACAGACCATCAATTGCTCATATGTAAGTGCAAGTTGAAGCTGAAGACAATTAAAACAAGTCCACAAGAACAAAAATATGACCTTGATTATATCCCACCTGAATTTAGAGACCATCTAAAGAATAGATTTGACTCATTGAGCACCAATGACTGAAAACCAGAGGAATTGTGGGATGACATCAAGAACATTATACATGAAGAAAGCAAAAGGTCATTAAAAAGGCAGGAAAGGAAGAAAAGACCAAAATGGTTGTCAGAAGAGACTTTGAAACTTGCTCTTGAATGGAGGACAGCTAAAGTAAATGAAAGAAATGACAAGATCAAAGAGCTGAGCAGAAGATTTCAAAGAGCAGCTCGAAGACACAAAGTCAACTATTATAATGAAATGTGCAAAGCCTGGAGTTAGAAAACCAAAATGGAAGAGCACACTTGACATTCTTAAGCTAAAAGAACTGAAGGGAAAATTCAAACCTTGAGCTGCAATATTGAAAGACTCTATGGGAAAAATATTGAATGATGCAAGAAACATCAAAAGAAGATGGAAGGAATACACAGAGTCACTGTACCAAAAAGAATTGGTCAACTTTCATCCATTTCAGGAGGTGGCATATGATCCAGAACTGATGGTATTGAAGGAAGAAGTCGAAGCTGCACTGAAAGAACTGGTGAAAAACAAGGCTCCAGGAATTGACAGAATATCCATTGAGATGTTGCAAGAAATGGATGTCATGCTGGAGGCACTTACTTGTCTATGCCAAGAAATTTGGAAGACAGCTAGCTGGCCAACTGACAGGAAGAGATCCATATTTGTACCTATTCCAAAGAAAGGTGATTCCACGGAATGCAGAAATTATTAAACAGTATCAGTAATATCACATACAAGTAAAATCTTGCTGAAGATAATTAAAAAACAGTTGTAGCAGTAAGTTGACAGAGAACTTCCAGAAATGCAAGTTGGCTTCAGAAGATTATGTGGAATGAGGGATATCATTGCTGATGTTAGATGGATCTTGGCTGAAAGCAAAGACCAGAAAGATGTCTACTTGTGTTTTACTGACTGTGCAAAATCATTTGACTGTAGATCATAACAAATTATGGATAACATTGAGAAGAATGGGAATTCCAGAACATTTAATTGTTCTCATGAGGAGCTGTACATAGACCAGGAGGCTGTTGTTCAACAGAACAAGAAGAGACTGCATGGTTTAAATTCAGGAAGGGAGTGTGTCAGAGTTGTGTACTTTCACTATACTTATTCAATCTGTGTGCTGAGCAAATAATCCAAGAGCTGGACTCTATGAAGAAGAATGAGGCATCAGGATTGGCAGCAGACTCATTAACAACCTGTGATATGCAGATGACACAATTTTGCTTGCTGAATGTGAAGATGACTTGAATTTACTGATGAAGATTAAAGACTACAGTCTGCAGTATAGATTACACATCAACATAAAGAAAATGAAAATTCTCACAACTTGACCAATAAGCAGCATCATAGTAAATGGAGAAAAGATTGAAGTTGTCAAAGACTTCATATTACTTGATTCTACAATCAACATCAATGAAAGCAGCAGTCAAGACATCAGACAACATATTGCATTGGGCAAATCTGCTGTAAAAGACCTCTTTACAGTGCTGAAGAACAAAGATGTCTCTTTGAAGACTAAGATGTGCTTAACCCAAGCCATGGTGCTTTCAATTGCCTCATATGCCTGTAAAAGCTGGACAATGAATAAGGAAGACCAAAGAAGAGTTGATGCTTTTGAGTGGTGGTGTTGGAAAAGAATACTTAAAGTGCCATAGACTGCCAGAAGAATAAACAAATCTGTCCTGGAGGAAGTGCATCTGCAATGCTCCTTGGAAGTGAGAATGGCCAGACTTTGTCTCACCTGGTTTGGTCACATTGTCAGAAGGGACCATTCCCTGAAGAAAGATATTATGCTTGGTAAAGTGAGGGTCAGCAAAAAAGAAGAAGGCCCTCAATTAGAGGGATTGACACAGTGGCTGCATTGATGGGCTCAGGTATAGCAAGACTGTTGCAAGACTGGGCAGTGTTTGGTTCTGTTGTACACAGATTCATCAGGGGGACTGGGACAGAGTGAGGGGTCAGCTGCAGAGATCCAGGTGAGGGGAGGGAACCCAGGCCATGCCCCACAAGCGGCAAGGCAGGGAAGTGGGGAAAAGGAGAGGATAAAGGCTAGGTGGGCTGGGACAGAACGAGGAGGCAGCAGCAAGGATCCAGGTAAGGGGAGGTTGGAGAGGTTTCAAACAGCTAAGGAAGGTAGACTTGTCTGTTGGTTTGTCTTACTGTGGTGATGTGCTGCTGTAAGTCTTGAGGCTGTGCCACCAGTGTTTCAAACCCAGTGGGGTGCACATGGTGCACATGTTTCAGCATGGCTTGCAGACTGAGACAGACTAGCAAGAAGGAAGAGGCCATCCACTTCCCAAAGAATTTTCCAGGGAAAACCTTATGAATAGCAGAGAAACACCGTCTCATACTTTACTGCACAACTTTAGGAATAGTCCAGAAACATTGCCTAAAACAGAGGAGGAAGATGAGTCAGGCTCTCAAAATATGACTGGGAGAGAGCTGCATCATCAGAGTAAAACCAGCCTTACTGATATGGATAAAGTAAAGCTTTTGAGACTTCCATTTGCTGACGTGGCACCACTCAAATTGAGGAGAAACAGCTGAAAACATCCATTAATAATTGGAACATGGAATGTACGAAGTATGAATCTAGGAAAAATTGGAAGTTGTCAAAAATGAAATGGAATGCATAAAGATTGATATCCTAGGTATTAGTGAGGTGAAATGGACAGGTTTTGGCCATTCTGAATCAGACAACCTATGATCTACCATGCTGGGAATGACAATTTGCAGAGGAACGGTGTAGCATTCATCATTACAAAGGATGTTTCAAGATCTGTCCTGAAGTATAATGCCATCAGTGATAGAATAATATCCATACGCCTACAAGGAAGACCAGTTAATATGCCTATTACTCAAATTTATGCACCAACCACCAAAGCCAAAGATGAGGAAATTGAAGATTTTTATCAACTTCTGCAGTTTGAAATTGACAGAACTTGCAATCAAGAAGTGTTAATTATTACTGGTGACTGGAATGCAAAAGTTGAGAACAAAGAAGAATCACCGGTAGTTGGAAAATTTGGCCTTGGCGACAGAAATAATGCTGGAAATCACATGGTAGAATTTGATAAGACCAACCACTTTTTCATTGCAAATACCTTTTTTTCAACAACACAAATGGCAGCTGTACACATGAACTTCACCAGATGGAACACACAGAAATCAGATTGACTACATCTGTGGCAAGAGGCTATGGAAAAGCTCAATATCTTCAGCCAAAAACCAGGCCAGGAGCTGATTGTGGGACAGACCATCAACTGCTCATATGCAAGTTCAACTTGAAGTTAAAGACAATTTAAAAAAGTCCACAAGAGCGGAAATATGATCTTGAATATATCCCTCCTGAATTTAGAGACCATCTAAAGAATAGATTTGATGCATTGAATACCAATGACTGAAAACCAGAAGAATTGTGGGATGACATCAACAACATCATCCATGAAGAAAGCAAGAGGTCACTAAAAAGATGAGAAAAGAAGACCAAAATGGATGATAGAAGAGACTCTGAAACTTTCCCTTGAGCGGAGAGTAGCTAAAGCAAATGAAAGAAATGACAAGATAAAAGAGCTGAACAGAAGATTGCAAAGAGCAGCTTGAGCAGACAAAGCTAATTACTATAATGAATTGTGCAAAGACTTGGAGTTAAAAAACCAAAAGGGAAGAACACTCTCAGCATTTCTCAAGCTGAAAGAACTGAGGAAAAAATTTAAGCCTCGAGTTGCAGTATTGAAAGATTCTATGGGCAAAATATTGAATGATGTAGGAAACATCAAAGAAGATGGAAGGAATACAGAGTCACTGTACCAAAAAGTACTGGTAGATATTCATCTATTTCAAGAAGTAGCACATGGTCTAGAACCAATGGTACTGAAGGAAGAAGTCGAAGCTGTGATGAAGGAATTGGTGAAGAACAAGTCTCCAGGAATTGACGGAATACCCATTGAGCTATTTCAGCAAATGGATGCCCCACTGGAGGCACTCACTCTGTTATGCCAGCAGAGATTTAAAAGATAGCTACCTGGACAACCGACTGGAAGAGATCCGTATTTGCGCCCATTCCAAAGAAAGGTGATTCCACAAAATGTGGAAATTATTGAACAATATCATTAATATTGCATGCAAGTAAGATCTTACTGAAGATAATTCAAAAATGGTTTTTGCAGTATGTTGACAGAGAACTTCCAGAAGTGCAGCTGGATTCAGAAGAGATGTGGAACAAGGGATATCTTGCTGTCAGATGGATTTTGGCTCAAGGCAAAGAATACCAGAAAGATGTTTACTTGTGTTTTATTGACTATGCAAAGGCATTTAATTGTGTGGATCATAACAAATTGTGGATAACATTGAGAAGAATGGCAATTCCCAAACACTTAATTGTACTCATGAGGAACCTGTACATTGACCAGGATGCTGTCATTGAAATTGAACAAGGGGACACTGCACAGATTAAAATCAAGAAGGAAGTGCATCAGGGTTGTATCCTTTCCCCATACTTGTTCAATCTATATGCTGAGCAAATAATCTAAGAAGCTGGACTATATGAAGAAAAACGTGACATCAGGATTTGAGGAAGAATCATTAACAACCTGTGATACACTGACAACACTACTTTGCTTGCTGAAAGTGAGGATGACTTGAAGCACTTACTGATGAAGAATGAAGACTACAGTCTGAAGTATGGATTACATCTCAATATAAAGAAAACAAAAATCCTCACAACTGGACCTATAAGCAGCATCACAAAAAAATGGAGAAAAGATTGAGGTTGTCAAAGAATTCACATTGCTTGGTTCTACAATGGATGCCAACAGAAGCAGCAGTCAGGACATTAGACGATGTATAGCACTGGGCAAATCAGCTGAAAAGGACCTCTTTCAAGTGCTGAGAAGCAAAGATGTCTCCTTGAGGACTAAGGTGTGCCTGACACAAGCCATGATATTTTCACTCACCTCATATGCATGTGAGAGCTGGACAACGAATAAGGAAGACTGAAGAAGAGTTGATGCTTTTGAGTTGTGGTGCTGGCGAAGAATGCTGAAAGTACCGTGGACTGCTAAAAGAACTAACAGATCTGTCCTGGGGGAAGTGCAGCCAGAATGCTCCTTGGAAGCAAGAATGGCCAGACTTTGTCTCACCTATTTTGGTCATGTTGTCAGAAGGGACCATTCCCTGGAGAAAGATGTCATGCTTGGTAAGGTGGAGGGTTGATGAGAGAGGGGAAGGCCTTCAATGAGATGGATTGACACGGTGGCAGCGATGATGGGCTCACGTATTGCAAAGATCATGGAGCTGCATGAGATCTGGTGGTGTTTCTTTCTGCTGTGAGTAGAGTCACTATGAGTCAGAAATGACTCGACGGCACCTAACAACAACAACAACAGAAGCAGACTCAGTGGCACCTAACAACAATGCACTCTGCTTGGGAGCAGGGGGAAAACTGGCAGGGTTAAAGTAAAGAATATGTGTTGTCAACCTCATTGTATGGGCTCACACTGGAAGAGGCTTCAATATTCAGGTAGAAGAGTAGGCTTTTTCTTGTAGTCAATATAAAATCATTAGGAAAGTATGGAAGAATGTCTCATGTTTAGATCAGAAGACTGAATATTGTTGAAATGGCAATAATTTTCAAACTGATCAACAGATTAAATGCAATCCCTATAAAAATCTGTTGGCCTTACCACAAAAATGATCAGAATAATTGGTTGGCAAGAGACTGGTGGAACCCATGAGACTATAGCCCCAGGTTACTCTTGAGTCTAGAAATGGACTCAATTACATGGATTGGCTCTCAGCCCAACAGTAGAAAAACCTACATATAGAACACCGACTCCATGTTGATGCACCCACCTACTCTAAGGAGAGTTACCCCTTGGATCAAGCAGCCATAAGACACCAGAGGGGTAGCACTCACATAGAGGGAAGGCTGGACAGACAGGAATGCATGGATGAGGGGGGCATAGGGAGGGGATGGTCATGGGGATGAGAGGGGAGAAGAGTTTTTTATGGTTGGGGACAGTAATCAGGGCCATGAAACCAGATGTGTATGAACTGTTGAATGTAAAAGAAGTTTGCTATGTAAATTTGCACCCAAAGCACAATTACAAAACAAAAACAAAAACAAACCTCTGTTGGTCATTTTGCAAAAATTGACAAAGTGATCCTAACATTCACATGGAAATAGAAAGTGACCAAGATTTGCCAGAACAATGTTGAAACAGAAAAACAAGGTTAGAGGACTTCCTTCTTTCAAAACTTACAACAAAGCTATAGTAAACAAACTTGTAGTAATTAAACATACACAATCTGATACTGGTGTAAGAACAGACATATAGAAAACTGGAAAAGAATGAGAATCCAGAAATAAACATTTACATTTGTAATCAATTGATTTTTGACAAGGATACCAAGATAATTCAATGAGGGAAAGAATTGTTTTTCCAACAAATTGTCCTGAGACTGCTAGATATGTACATATAAAATAATGAAGTTAGACCTCACACCATACACAAAAATTTCCCTTTGAATGGATCATGGATCTAAATGTAAGGGCTAAAGCTATAAAATTCATGGGAGAAAACATAGACATTACTTTTCATAACCTTAGATTTGGCAATGAGTTTTTGGATATGATACCAACAGTAATAATGACAAAGGAAAACAACAGATAAATTAGACTTCATCAAAATGAAAAACTTGTGTGATGATACCAATAAGCAAGTGAAAAATCATTCATAGAGTCAGACATCTGATAAGAAATATGTATTGCAAATCTCACAACTCAATAATAAAAAGACAGCCCAATTAAAAATGGGCAAAGGACTTGAATTCTTCTCCAAAGAATATACACAAATGCCCAACAGATATGTATAAAAGTGCTCAACATCAATAGTCATCAGGAAAATGCAATGAGATTGCACAATGAAATACCACTTCATGCCCACAAGAATGGCTATAATGAAAAAGATAGATAATAACAAACAAGGTTGTGGACAAACTGGAATCCTGGTACAATGCTAGTGGGAATATAAAACAGTGCAGCAACTTTGGTAAACTATTTGGTAGTTCCTCCAAATTTCAACATAGACTTACCATATGGCCCAGCAATTCCACTACTAGGTATATACTGAAGAGAAATGAATATTTGCATTCACACAAAATCTTGTACACAGATGTTCATATAAGCATTATTTGTAATAGCAAAAATGTGAAAACAAGCCAAATGTCCTTCAACTGATGAATGGATAAGTATAATATATACTCATATAATGGATTATTATTCAGGAATAAATATCGATACATGTTACAACATGGATGAACTCTGAAAATTTTATGTTAAATAAAAGCCAGACACAAAAAAGTACAGAAGGTACCATTTAATGAAATGCCCAGAGTAGGCAGAAAAAAAAAAAAAGTCCCTAAGTGGCTCAAATGGCTTGCATTTGACTACTAACCTACAGGTTAATGGGTCAAACTCACCCAGCAGTGCTACAGAAAGGACTAAATCTGTTTCCATAAAGATTATACTCAAGAAAACCCTATGGAGCAGTTCTACTCTGTAATACATGAGTCAGAAGTAACTCAATGACAATATTTTTATTTTTTGCTTTTCAGGGAGACAAAAAGATTAGTAGCTTTCTAGGTGTTTTAGTAGGAACTCTGGTGGTGTAGTGCCTAAAGCATTTGACTGCTAACCAGAAAGATGGTGGTTCAAATCCACCAGCCACTCCTCAGAAGTAAGGATGGACAATCTACTTCTGTAGTGATACTACCTCGGAAACCCAAGGAGGGGTCGCTATGAGTCAGATCTGACTCGACAGCAGTGAGTGCCCTCTAACAGAAGATACCACAAAGGGGATGGCTTTAAAAAACAAGTTTATTCTCTTACAGTTTTGGAGGTTAGAAGTCCAAGTTCAAAGTGCCAGGCTCTAGGGGCTGGGTAAAAGTGCCTCGACCTTGGGACTCAGCTCTGCCTCTTGCTCCCAGCCTATTGGAGCTGGAGGCTTTTCTTAATTCAGGCAGCTGCTGGCTGCTGAGGCTGAGAAATCCAAGGTCGACAAGTAAAAAGACGCAGTCCCGATATTACCAAACCACATGACAGGCCATTGATTCAAGTCCATTAAGAGTCCCAAGATCGGCAGACAACATGGCAGGCTGTTAAATAATGATTCGGCTACTTGCGGGATTCAAGTGTGCTAAAAGCTGGAGACCTTCCTCAAAGTTGCTGCTTATATACTGGAAGCAGACCACATCCCTAAGGCAGCTATTTAGCTGCTCCAGTAAATTCCATCATGGAGCTGATTACCAATCTCACCATGGGGAATAACTACATCCACCTGCTCAGCCACTCAAAACCAGGCCCAGCCAAGTTGACATATAACCTTAACTACCACACTGGGGTTTAGGTGGGGGAGTAGGGTAAGGTGGAATGGGGAATAACTGCTAATGAGTTTGTGTGTGTTTGTGTGTGTGTCCCTTCTGACAACGTGACCAAGTGAAATGTTCCAAAATTAGGTTGAAGTAATGGTTATACAACCCTGTGAATACACTAAAATCATTGAATTATATACTTTAAATGGGTGAATTGTATATTATGTGAATTGCAAATCAATACAACTGTTAAAATATCATTTGGAAAGAAAGAATCACATTGCAAAGAAAGAGCACATCTTTTAACTCTTGATATAAAATGCAATTATTTATTATTATTATTTTTATTTTAATTTGAGTGAAAGTTTACAGAGCAAATTCACTTTTCATACAGCAGTTCACACACACATTGTCTCATGGCATTGACTACAGTTTACCCTAATGCAACAGCTGCCCTCCCACTTCCTCCTGATAGTTACCTCTTCCCTGTGTCCATCCCTCCATATACTACTGCCCCCTGAGCTGTCTCCCTGTGCATAAGCAGCCCTTCTTTCTCCCATGATTGTTCTTTCCAAGGAGTATATCTACCTCAAGTACATGTTCAACTCATATGCCTGTTTTTTGTTTGGCAGGAAGCCACAGGTGTGGGTTCAATTCCAGACCTGAAGGGCAGCTAGGGACCATAGTCTCAGTGGTCCCACCAGGCTCTATCAGACCAGCAAACTTGGTTCCCCCCCCCCCTTTTTTTTTTCAAATGAGTTTGAGTTTTGTTCCACATTGTTCTCCCCTTTACCCAGGATCTCCTACATAGATCCCCTGTCAAGTGGTTGACAGTGGTAGCCGGTTACCATCTAGGTCTTCTGGTCTCATAGTTGTATAGGTTGAGGATCACATGGTGAACCAGTCACAAGGACTAATTGTTTCCATGAATCTTTGGTTTTCTTCATTCTTCTTTGCCCTGGATGAGTAGAGACCCATCATTGCATC
The DNA here is from genome assembly GCF_000298275.1 of Orycteropus afer afer. Classification (NCBI taxonomy): domain Eukaryota; kingdom Metazoa; phylum Chordata; class Mammalia; order Tubulidentata; family Orycteropodidae; genus Orycteropus; species Orycteropus afer. The sequence goes on along the minus strand of NW_006921851.1, from coordinate 2,347,147 downwards.
TAAATGGCTGCCTGCAAGCTTTTAATATCCCAGTTGCTACTCGCCAAAGTAGGAAGCAGAACAATGTTTTGTATAGTATGTTATGCCAATTGAGCTTGATGTCTCCTGCGATTATGGTCCTGAGCCCACAGGTTCAACTACTCAGTCCCTCTGGGTAGCTGGCTGTGACCAAGAAGTGATTACAACCTTGCTCCTTGTCAGCTCTACTATACACCTGGGAATTCTTACAAAACATACAAATACACCAGTAGAACCATTGTCTTCCAACACTATACATGGTCTTGGGTACACTCCCTGCTTCTTAGACATACCTACTAGTTCAGCCTGTCCACCCATCTATCCACCTGTATACCCGTGTTTGCCTTCACTGACAATGCAGTACTGTATGTGCAAAAGGGTTCAACTTTGTTGTCTGTACCTCCTATGTACCTCTCTATGTCTTCCTATTCCTCAATGCCACCATGTTGATCACTCAATTTGGTACATTGCCCTTCTCTTCACCCAAATCAATACTTATCTCTACCTATCTAACAGTATTCCCTCCCCTCCCCTCCCACTCCTGGTAACCAACAAAGAAAATTTCCTTCCATATATAGACCTTTCCTTGACTTTTACAATAACGGATAATATTTGTCCTTCTGTGATTGACTTATTTCAGTCAGCATAATGTCCTCCAAGTTCATCCACATTATGTGATGTTTTGCAGATGCTACAAAAAATGCAATTATTTTTACATACAACTCACAACAGAATTTTAAGTCATTGAAAATGACATTCTATCCCTCAGTGCCTAAGGCACTTGACTGCTAACCAGAAGGCTGGCCGTTCAAACCCACCAGCCACTCCTCAGAAGGAAGATGGGGCAATCTACTTCCATAGTGATACTGCCTCAGAAACCCAAGGAGGGATCACTATGAGTCGGGTCCAACTCGACGGCACATAACAACAACCACATCCCTCAGTTGAAATGACTGGTTTCTTATCTATTCATCCAAAACAGTATCTACATATATAAACAAATGTGCATAACTGTTTACCAGTATCTCGAACTAGCAGGACTCATGGCAAAGCAACTTTATTTTTGTTCTTCCACAGTTCCTTCAAGTCCTATAAGAAAGAAAAGTCCTTCCCCACCATTGAATGCAAACCAGAACAGTTCCCAGGACTTTTCTGGTTACTCTGGGATAATTGGAAGCCTTATATTCACACTCCAAGTTCAAAAACACAGTCTAAGTTCAGAAGTTAGAATTTCCATCCTAACTTGTATGTGTTGTATCTTAACATCCATTGTGCTGTAATCGATGCTTCCTGCCTTTGTGCAGAGCTACTCATTGTCCATTCTCCCACAACTACGTTGAATTGTGGGAAGGTCATTTGCTTTTGAATTAAAGTAGCATTATTGTCTCATTATTCCCATTCTCCTTCCCCAACTTGCTACCTGTGGTATCTGACCTCACCAAGGGGCCAAGTAGGGTAAGAACTGGGAAGCGAAGAGGGCAGGAAAGTTCTTACTTGACTGGAATTGTGGAAGAGTGCTTGATGCTCTCTGAGCTGACTCCTCTTCTTGTGGTATGACTTGTTGTTGTTGTAATGTGCCATCGAGTCGGACCCGACTCATAGCGACCTCTCCTTGGGTTTCCAAAGCAGTATCACTATGGAAGTAGATTGCCCAACCTTCCTTCCGAGGAGTGGCTGGTGGGTTTGAGCCACCAGCCTTCTGGTTAGTAGTGAAGTGCCTTAGACACTATGCTACCAGAGCTCCTTGGTATGACTACAATGGCTATTTTGAAGATCTCTCTTCCTATTCCTGTTTGTCTTTTTACCTGAAGTTTCTGTGATCTGGGCAAATGCAGTCTGTACTGGTGGTCTTGAATCCCTCCTCAGCTACTAAGAGTCTTATGTTCTACTCTGCTTCTCTGTGGAGACCTGTCCATTGCATTGCTTGTCTGATCTTTTCTTAGGGCTGCACCGCAATCTGAAGTTCTTTCAATCCGAACCTCATTTGTTCCCTCTCCCTTCACAGACATCAGATCATGTCTGAACCTCCCTTATACCACACATCTCCTTTTTCCCTTTATTTTTCACCAGAATTTCCCTAATAAGCTTTCTCTTCTCATTCTGTCTTTTCATCTGCTTCCCAGAGGACCAGAACTGACACCCTACTTTGGCTTTAGAGCTCCCCATGGGATAGGCAGCTGCACCCCAACCCACCTTCCCCTTGTCCAGCTGTACTTTCCTCACCCCTTTACAGGCATTATTCCCAAGAGCAATCCCAAATAAATCTCCTACACATAACATTACACCTCAGACTTTGCACCCTGGGGAACCTCTCCAGTGATGGGGGCTAACATGATGAAATAACAAATCTTCCATTTGAAATAACAAATTGGTGTCTTGAAACAGAATATTTTGGATCAAAAGAAGATTAAAGACTCATAGGGCTGAAATACATTTCTGTTTTTCTGTGTGAAACAACAGAAACACAGAGGGCCTCATGTAGTTTCCCATGTGCATAGGCAGGATGGCCTCTGAACACAGATGCTGGACAACATCCTGAGTAAAATGCTCATACCTGAAGCATGAGATGCTCCAATCAGCCTCGATCGGATCAGCCCCTCTCTTTTTTTGTTTCTTATCAATTTGATCTTTCCCCGAAAAACTTCTAGGTGATAGTCTAGTTTTTCTTTCAAATCATCTGGAAAAATATTCAACTTGTAAACAACTACTATAAAAATTAAAACAAGTTAGCACAATTATGATTAATTCCTAAAAACCATGTTACTTCATAGAAGTTCTGACACTATACATTTTATCCTATGTAAGGGAGGAGGAGAAAGAAAAATGGTTCATCATCTAAGTCAACTGTGAATAGTCTTATATGTTCCTAGTCAAACACTTCTATTTTAATAAATTAGAATGTTAACGGAAATTTTTCTGGGAAAAGACTGAGTTATGGAGTTTTGGAGCAGTATCGCTTTCCTTCTAAATGTGCTAATTGCACGGTAATCATCTATGCTTCTAACTCTGCAGTGACTCTTAGGTAAGTTGTCATACCACTCTTAATCTCAGTGTCCTCACCTAAAAGGAGGGATATTCACTATGTACCTTGAAGGACTGTAGTGAGAGGGAGAACTATGTCATTTAGCACAGAGCCTGGTCCCCAGTAGCCTCTCAAGATTTGAAGGAGAGTATGATAATGATGACTCCCTGGGAGTGGTGTTAACCAAAAGGCTGGAGCTTCAAGTCCATGAGAGGTGCCTCGGAAGAAAGGCCCAGAGATCTACTTCCAAAAAATCAGCCATTGGAACAGTTTTACAATGACACACATTGGGGCACTTTGAGTTGTAATCATTTGGATGGCAACTGGCTACTGAATTATGATGATAATAGAGGAACTAGGGGCCATATGAAATGGATACAAGTGCTTCAGAAGTCTAAATTCCTATATCCCAGAAATCTGGATCAGGAGGTTTGGGGTTAATGGAATGGATACAATTTGGGGTTCATAGTTATTCTGGCAGTGGAGAGATTACCTTCTTTGTCTGCAAGGCTCTGCTTAGAGTCAAGAATATAGGCTGCCCTGTTGTACTTGTAATGTGGGGGCAACATTCAGCTCAGCAGTCTGCCAATGCATTTCTAGAATCCTGTACACAGGGGAACTCAGTGAACAAGGTCTCTGAGAAGATAAAGCCAGTGATGGCAGCAGTAACCTCTCACAGATAGTAGAGGGTTGGGTTTTTCAGAAGATGAACATGTAGTTAGTTTGCAGTCAAGAAGGATCAGGACTGTGGTAATGTAGATGGCAAAGGTCAACTTCGGGCATGCCACTAATCCATGAGAGAGTTCCTGGGTCCTGCCCTTCAGTTGATGGAGTGCATCAAAGTGCCTACTGGTGTCAGCAGGGAGAGACAGGCTTCAGTCCAAAAATCTCTTTCATTGTGAAGTATAAGCAGGAATGTGTCCATCCTGAGCTCCATTAGAAGACAGATGACCCCATTTCCTGTGTTTGAGAATCTGCTAAAGACTAAGCCTCTTCATTGGTGTATCAAGGAAGAAGGGGATCAAGCAGGAGGCATAGAGCTGCTCAATGGGTGGGCAGCACACCTCTATGTTGGCCATCAACTGTGACACCCAGGCCTTTGTGAAGAGGGACCATAATGCCTAAAGAATGTATGAGCAGGTCACCAGATAGGTCTTTCAACTTAGGATGTGGTTCTGAAGGTCTGGATGTGGGGAGGGCTATGTCCATTCCTGGGACTGTATCTCCTTGGCAGCATCCTGTGTTTGTGAATAAGACGTTAAAACTCCACAGTCTAGCAGAACATCCCATGCTTTACTGGTAATTTCTTGCCCAGAAAGTTGCCAAATCTATTGCTCAGTACTCCTGGATAATATGAGCAACAGCTGCTAGAGGGGAGCTCTGATCGTTTCTCCACACTTCTTCCCGTGGACAACACTAGACGTTAATATTTCTGCACCCTTGGGGTACTGGTGGCAGACAGAAATAAATAGGCACCTGGCCAACATGCAAAATTCCAAAGTGTAGCTAGCATAAGCTTAACTTATCTTCCATCTTCAGGTTGATGTACCTAGAGGCACTTTCCCACTGGATGGATATGTGAGATGTCTCCTTTTCTTCCACTGCTGATTCTTCTTCCTACTGTTTCTCCTCATCTTTTTCCTTCTCAGCTGATAGTGTGTGAGATTACAGTGGACTAGATAGACTTTTAGGTTTTAAAACTCCCCAATATTCATATCAGTGAGGCTATAGGAAAATGGATCCCACAGTATGTAGCAAATGAGTATGTCAGACTTCAAAGGTGGCATCATTGATTTCAGCACTAGTCAATGGTCCAATTGGAATTCAGGTCTTGGTGGAGGTACTTTAAAATTTCTCTCTTAAAAAGTACATGACTCATGTCATTAATTCCAATAATTTAAAAAAAAAGTCATTGCTGTCGAGTCAGATCTGACTCACAGCAACCCCTCCTTGGGTTTCTGAGGCAGTATCACTATGGAAGTAGATCGCCCAATCTTCCTTCTGAGAAGCGGCTGGTGGGTTTGAACCTCCAGCCTTCTGGTTAGCAGTCAAATGCCTTAGGCATTATGCCACCAGAGCTCCCAGTAAAAATTGCCCATTTTCTCTAGATAAAATTCAGACAATGCTCTTTATAAGCTGGTTCCTTTTCATGGCTCTGGTTTTATCTATCTTGCCTCTCCCCACACTACAGCCTTACTGAATATTCCAAATTCACCATGTTTCCTCTGACCCCTGGACTTTCTGTAATGCTATTTCCTCTGCTTAACACACTTATTCCTTCTCTCCACCTGGATAACTACAGCTCATCCTTCAGACCTTTGTTTATATGTCATTTCTTCCTGATAGACTCTTGGAAGCACTACTCACCCTATTAGACTAGCTTCTTAACCACAGGGGCGAGGTCATATATAGTCTCCTGAGCATTGATAGCACCTACCAGAGTGCCTGGCTCAATACTTACCCCGCCCCCCCAATTTCCTTGAATAAAAAACTAAGACATCTTAAGGGATGGGACTGTCTTCAGAATAGACTAGATAGATAATTAGTGTTTCATCTTACCAAATTCACTCATGTCATCTACCAAAATAATTTCTTCCAGGATGTACTGTGGAGTGAGATTCATGACACTTGACATTGTCCGAAACAAGGCATTAAATTCTTCATTATGGAAACAAATAACAACACTGGCAGTAGGTAGATATTTTGGATAATGTTGTTTAAGACACCTGCAGGCATAAATGGGAAGAAATGATTCATTTAAAACTTAGCTGTTAAGGAGTCTAGTTCAATCACCTTTCCTTATTTTAATTTTTTTCTTTTTATTCCTTCAATTGATTATGATAAGATGGAGTCCATTTAAAAATACAAAAACAGAGACACAGAAATATCTTTAACTTCTTATGATGTTTTAATATTTTCTAAATCATTTCCCCTTTCTTAATGCCAGTAATAATTAATCTTTCCCTAGACACTATTTTTTTTTTCTTATCTTAGTTATATTTTAAACATAGACTAAGCACGAATTGTATCTCTATTTTGGTTTCTGGTATAAAAATGAATTGATGTATTTATTCACAGTGAAAGATTTGTATTAACTTTATTGTACTATCTTCAAGGAAAATCAATTATGTTCTATTATTCTATTTCTCTCTTTGCTATAACAAAAGAAAATGTAGTGAATATGGTGCTGTTGAATTTGTTCCAGATATTTGGCAAAAATATTTCATTTTTTTTTGCACTGGAGGGGAAAATAGAAGCTGAATTCTACTAACATTAACAGTTATTAATTGTTAAAGATTGTTTGGAACACTATATCTTTGTTAGAAAACTTTCGGTTGTGATAGAAACCCACTGGAGCTTAAGCAAAGGATTAGGATGTATATTGTAGGGTCAGAGGACCTCGTGTCAGGAGAGTGGCTGAAGCCTCAGGGCATGAATTCAAGGCCTGAAAGGCATCTGTATTCTTTCTTCTCTGCTCTTGTCTTTACATCTGCAAATAATAGTAATAATGGTAACACTAACAACATCACCTACTTCACAGAGTTGTGGAGATTCAATGAATTAATACATGTGAAATGCTCAGACCAGTGCCTAGGATATGGTAAGTATTCTATATGTTATCATAATTATCATTCTCTCTCTGCAGCCTGCTTTGTTTCACTTCTTTACTCAACAGATTTATATGGCTGACACCAGTATGTCTTTAAGGCCAGCACCTAAAGAGAAATTGGTAGGACTTTCTCTTTTCCGAAATAAAAAAAAATCCACAGAACAAGACTCACTGGCCCAGCTTGGCTAATCATCTGTGACCAGAAAGTGAGATCCAAATATAAAATAACTGTTTCCACCATGACCACGTGAAAAGGAATGGGATGGGAAACACCGGGAAAGAAGGTCCTGAGCATGCAATCTGCTCTGTATGGACAACAGTGCCTTCAGGATATTCGTGGATTAATGTCACGTTATCCTGGCTTGTCTGGCCAATATTTCCACCCAAAGCCAGACAAAGATGGTGAAGCCACGTCTGCCAAGTGGAAGCTGACACCATGCTTGAAGGACTGATGAATGTGTTAGATGACAGAGCCAAGCATTGCAAAGATCCGAACAGATGGGAATGGTAGGAAAGTGCACAGGGGTCTGAAACACTAAGTGAGGAAAAATGGTTTTGCAGAAGCATGTAGAGAAAAAATTAAAAGGTTGAGTTATCAGAGAGGAAGTAGATGTAGCACAAAAGAATAACATACTTGAACTTGAGTAATGTGTAAACTTCTTTTGAAGAGAAAATAAGATCTCAACCTCCAGAGTTGATTTAAATTCCTTCATTGTTTCTTCAATATGTATAAACAACAAACAAAAACAGCTAGAAACTCCTTGTGTCTATAAGCTCTCATATAGCAAAATAAAACAGTTAAAAATGCTGAAAAACAGCTAGGAAACAGTTACATTCAAATTAATTTTAATTTCAGGTTATGTTTTGTTAAAATGAAATCATCACACATGACTATGTACTACCTTTTACAAGAAAGTTTCTTAAAAATTTTTTTTTTGGGGGGGATACTTCTAATTTTTTTTTTGAAGTTTTTCCTCCCCTACCCTCCCAAGCCCTGGTAATCAACAAAGAAAGTTTCCTTCCATATATAAATCTTTCCTTGTCTTTTTACAATAATGAAGTAATACAATATTTGTTCTTCTGTGATTGACTTATTTCACTCAGTATAATGTCCTCCAAGTTTATCCACATTATGCAGTGTTTTTGCAGATTCTACATTATTCTTTAGTGTTGCATAGTATTCCATTGTGTGTACATACCATATTTTGTTTATTCATTCTTCTATTGATGGGCACCTAGGTTGTTTCCATCTTTTTGCTATTGTAAATACTGTTGCAATGAATATGGGTGTGCATATATCTGTTCTTGTCCTGGCTCTCAAGGACATGAGACTCTCATATTCTTTAAGATATTTGTCTAGTAATGAGATTGCTCGATGGCACATAAGAACAACAACAATGGGATTGCTGGATCAATTTCTACTTCCAACTTTTTTTTTTAAATTGTGTTTTGGGTGCAAATTTACAGAACAGAATTTGTTTTACTGTTTGTGTACATTTGGTTTCACTCTCCAATTACCATCTCCAACCCCAACCCTCTCTCCTCCTCTCACTTCCCTGGACCCCTTCCCCATCCCTGTTGCCTTCTTACTTATGCATTCCTGTCTGTCCAGCTTTCTCTCCATGTGAATGCTGCCCCTCTGGTGCCTCATGGCCGATTGCTCCAAGGGGTGTACCTCCATAGAATAGGTGGGTGCAACACCCTGAGCTGGGTGTTCTGCATGTAAGTCTTTCTACTGTTGGGCTGACAGCCAGAACTTGGGAGTGAGTCTTATTCTGGGCCTGAAGTGTATCCCAGGGCCAGCCATAGTTTTGGGGGTCCCACCAGGCTCCATCCTACCAGTATTTCTGGTCATTATTGTGTTTTTTAATTCCACATTTTTCCTCCCACTCTATCCAGGGTCTCCAGTTTTGATCCCTTCCTGAGTGGTTGGCATTGGTAGATGGACACCATCTAGTTCTGGTCTCAAGATCTATCATATCCAAATGCCCTTATTTTCTTCACTCTTCTTTTCTTCAGACAAGAGGAGACCATTAGCTGCACCTTAGATACCCACTCAAAAGCATTTAAGACTCCAGTCACTACTCACCAAAGTAGGTGGTGGAGCAAGATTATTTTGTATTATGTTGTGCCAATTGAGCTTGGTGTCCTCTAATACTATGGGCCTGAGTCGGCAGACCTCATGGTTCTCTCTTCCAAGGTGTTTGGATGTCTCTGAGGGATTACTTCAAGTCTGTCTTCTGTTGCTTCTGTAATGATTGTGGTTATGTTGTATCACTAGTATTTGTGCAAGATTATCCTCAGCTGAATCTGTCATTGGTCTAGAGTACTTCCAACTTTTTAAGGAATTGCCATACTGCTTTTCACAGTGGTTGTATCATTTGACAGTCCCACCAGCAGTGTATGAGAGTCTCAATCTCTCCACATCCTTGCCAGCATTTGTTATTTTCTGTCCTGTTGAACTTTGCTATTAGTGCTGGGGCAAGATGGTATATCATTGTTGTTTTGATTTCCATCTCTCTAATAGCAAATGCCACTTCTCAGAAGGAAGACTAGATAATCTATTTCCATAGAGACACTGCCTCAGAAACCCAAGGAGGGGTCACTATGAGTCAGAATCAAATGGATGGCAGTGAGGTTGGATTTTTTTTTTTTTTTTTTTTGGGTTTAATGGCTAATGATTGTGAACATTTCTTCATGTGTTCCTTGGCCACCTCAGTATCCGCTTAGGTGAAGTGTCTATTCATGTCTTCTGCCCATTTTTTAATTGGATTGCTTGTCTTTTTGTTGTTGAGATGTTGGAGGAGTTTTCTATAAATTTTAGAGTAAATGCCTTGTCAGATATGTCCTTGCCAAATATTTTTTCCCCAGTCTGTGGGTTCTCTTTTCCACCATCTGTCTGTCAGTTTGTCATACTGTGGTGATTTGTGTGTTGATGTGAGGCTGGAGGCTATGCCACTGGTATTTCAAGTATCAGCAGGGTTACCCATGGTGGACAGGTTTCAGTGGAGCTTCCAGACTAAGACATACCTGGAAAAAGGAAGGGGCCATCCATTTCTCAAAGAATTAGCCTTACGAATAGCAGTGAAAAACTGTCTGATATATTGGAAAACTTTATGAATAGCCCTGAAACATTGAGCCCCTCAGGTTGGAAGGCACTCAAAATATGACTGGGGAAGAGCCGCCTCCTTAAAGTAGAGCCTACCTTAATGATGTGGATAGAGTGAAGATTTTGGGACTTCCATGTGTTGATGTAGCATGACTCAAAATGGGAAGAAACAGCCTCAAACATCCCTTAATAATGGGAACATAGAATGTAAGAAGTATGAATCTAGGAATATTGAAAGTTGTTAAAAAGGCATAAAGATAGATATCCTAGGCATTATTCAGCTGAAATGGACTGGTTTTGGCCATTTTGAATCAGAAAACCAGATGATCTACTAGGCCAGCAATGACAAATTAAAGAGGAAAGGTGTGGCATTCATCTTCACAAAGAAAGTTTCAAGATCTATCCTGAATCACAATGTTGTCAGTGATAGGACAATATTCATATGCCTATAAGGAAGACCAGTTAATACTACTATTATTCAAATTTACACATCAACCACCAAAGCCAAAGATGAGGAAATTGAAGATTTTTACCAACTTCTGCAGTCTGAAGTTGACCAAACTTGCAATCAAGATGTGTTGATTATCACGATGATTGGAATGCAAAAGTTGGAAACAAAAAAGAATCACTGGTAGTTGGAAAATTTGGCCTTGGTGACAGAAATAATGCTGGAGATTGCATGACAGAATTTTGCCAGACCAATCACTTATTCATGTAAATATCATTTTTCAACAGTACAGATGGTGGCTGTACATGGACTTCACCAGATGGAATACACAGGAATCAGATCGACTACATCTGTGGAAAGAGACAATGGAGAGGCTCAATTTCTTCAGCCAAAACAAGGCCAGGAACTGACTGTGGAACAGACCATCTGTTGCTCACATGCAAGTTCAAGCTGAAGCTGAAGACAATTAAAACAAGTTCACAATAGCCAAAATATAACTTTGATTATATCCTTCCTGAATTTGGAGACTCTCTAAAGAATAGATTTGATACACTGAACACCAATGACAGAAACTGTGGAATGACATCATACATGAAGAAAGCAAGAGATCATTAAAAAGACAGGAATGGAAGAAAAGACCAAAACAGATGTCAGAAGAGACTCGGAAACTTGCCCTTGAAGCTAAAGCAAATAGAAGAAATGACAAGATAAAAGAGCTGAACAGAAGATTTCAAAGGAAAGCTCAAGAAGACAAAGCCAATTATTATGATAAAATGTGTAAAAACCTGGAGTTAGAAAACCAAAAGGAAAGAATGAATGCCACATTACTCAAGATAAAAGAGCAGGAAAAAATTTAAGCCTCAAGTTGCAATATTGAAAAAGTTCATGGGCATAATTTTGAACAATGCAGGAAACTTCAAAAGAAGATGGAAGGAATACACAGAGTCACTGTACCAAAAAGAATTATTCAGTGATCATCCATTTCAGGACGTGGCATATGATCAAGAACTGATCTTATTGAAGGAAGAAGTCGAAGCTGCACTGAAGGAATTGGCAAAGAACAAGGCTCCAGGAACTGACAGAGTACCCACTGAGATGTTTCAACAAATGGATGTCACACAGAAGGCACTCACTTGTCTATGCCAAGAAATTTGGAAGACAGCTCCTTGGCCAAATGTCTGGAAAAGATCCATATTTGTACCCATTCCAAAGAAAGGTGATCCCCCAGAATCAGAAATTATTGAACAATATCGTTAATATCACATGCAAGTAAAATCTTGCTGAAGATAATTCAAAAACAGTTGCAGCAGTATATTGACAGAGAACTACCAGAAATGCAAGCTGGATTCAGAAGAGGATATGGAATGAGGGATATCATTGCTGATGTCAGATGGATCTTGGCTGAAAGCAAAAAATACCAGAAAGATGTCAACTTGTGTTTTATTGACTATGCAAAAGCATTCGATTTTGTGGATCATAACAAGTTATGGATAACATTGAGAAGAATGGGAATTCCAGAACATTTAATTGTGCTCATGAGAAAACTGTAGGAGGCTGTTGTTCAAACAGAACAAGGGGATACTTCATGGTTTAAAATCAGGAAGGGAGTGCTTCATGGTTGTATCCTTTCACCATACTTATCCAATCTGTGTGCTGAGCAGACACTCTGAGAAGGTGGATTATATGAAGAAGAGCATGGCATCAGGATTGGAGGAAGAGTCATTAACAACCTGTGACATGCAAATGACACAACTTTGCTTGCTGAAAGTGAGGATTACTTGAAGCACTTACTGTTGAAGATTAAAGACTACAGTCTACTGTGTGGATAACATCTCAGCATAAAGAAAATGAAAATCCTCACAACTGGACCTATCAGCAACATCACAATAAATGGAGAAAATATTGAAGTAGTTAAAGATTTCATATTACTTGATTCCACAATCAACACCAATGGAAGCAGCAGTGAAGACATCAGATGACATTGCACTGGACACATCTGATGCAAAAGACCTCTTTAAATTGCTGAAGCGCAAAGATGTCTCCTTGAAGACTAAGATGTGCCTAACCTAAGCCATGGTGTTTTCAATTGCCTCATATGGATGTGAGAGCTGGACAATGAACAAGGAAGATTGAAGAAGAGTTGACACTTGTGAGTTGTGGTGTTGGAGAAGAACACGGAAAATACTGTGGACTGCCAAAAGAATGAACAGATCTGTCCTGGAAGAAGTGCAACCGGAATGCTCCCTGGAAGTGAGAATGGTCAGACTGTATTGTCAGAAGAGACCATTCTCTGGAGAAGAATATCATGTTTAGTAAAGTGTAGGGTCAACGAAAAAGGGGAAGGCCCTCAACGAGATGGATTGACACAGTGGCTATAACAATGAGCTCAGGTATAGCAAACATCTGAGGCTGGCAGAGGACTGGGCAGTGGTTCATTCTGTTGTGCATATAGTCACCATGTGTCAGAGCTGACTCAACAGCATCTAACAACAACAATAACAACAACAGGTTCTCTTTTTACTCTTTTGTAGAAGTCTTTGAAACACATAAAAATTTAATTTTTAGATGGCCCCATTCATCTAGTTTATCTTCTGCTATTTGTGCATTTTGGGTTATACTGAACAATCTATGTGACAAATTAGGGCCCCTAAATTAGCCCCTATTTTTTTCTTGAGGAACTTTATAGTTTTAGGTTTCACATTTAAGTCTTTGATCCATCTGGAGTTTGTTTTTGCATGTGGTATGAAGTATGCATCTTATTTCATCTTTCTGCAAATGGATATCCAGTTTTGCCAGCCCCTTTTGTTAATGAGACCATCTTTTCCCCATTTAATGGATTTCAGCCCTTTGTCAAAAATCACCTGACCATAGGTCGACGAATCTATTTCTGGGTTCTCAATTCTACTCCACTTGTCTCTGTGTCTGTCATTGTACCAATACCAGGTTGTTGTTTTTTTTTTTTCTTTTCATTTCTTCTTCTTCTTCTTTTTTTTTTTTAATTGGGATTTGGGTGAAAATTTACAGAGCAAATACACTTTCCTTACAGCAGATCACATACACTTTGTCTCATGACATTGACCACAATTTAGCACAATGCAACATCTCCTCTCCCACTTTCTCCCGATAGGTACTGCTTCCCTGTATCCATCCCTCCATGCACTCCTACCCCCTAAGCTGTTTCCTCATGCCCGAGCAGCCCTTCTTTCTCTCTTGCTTGTTCTCTCCAAGGAGTGTATCTACCTCAGGTAAATGCTCAACTAGTATGCCTGTCCACTGCTTGGCTGGAAGCCACAGGCCTGCGTTCAATTCCAGACCTGAAGGGCAGCTAGGGGCCATAGTCTCAGTGGTTCCACCAGGCTCCATCGGGCCAGCAAACCTGTTCCCT
>NW_006921851.1:2309894-2332804 GCF_000298275.1 Orycteropus afer afer | reverse complement strand
GTTCCCCATTGTTCCCCCTGTCTATCCAGGATCTCCTACAAAGATCCTCTTCCAAGTGGTTGACAGTAGCAGCCAAGCACCGTCTACAATAGTAGCTGTATAGTAGACGTTGAGATCTGGGAGTGTGAGATCTACTTTGTTGTTCTTTGTCAATAGTGCTCTGCTTATCCAAGGTCTCTTTCCTTTCCATATAAAATTAATGATTGTTTTTTCCATATCCTTAAGGAATGCTGCTGGGATCTGGATTGGGATTGTGCTAAATGTATAGAGTGCTTTGGGTAGAATTGACATTTTCACCATGTTCGATTTTCTTATCCACGAGCATGGTATGTTCTTCCATTTATGTAGATTTCTTATAGTTTCTTGGAGTAGTGATTTGCAGTTTTCTTTGTACAGGTCTTTTCTGTTCCTTGTAAGATTTATTCCCAAGTATTTAATTTTTTTTTTTTGTCACTATTGTAACCAGTATTGATTTCCTTTTTTCCTTTTCAGCAATCTCTTTTCTGGTGTAGAGAAATCCAAGTCATTTTTGCACGTTGATCTTGTATCTTGCCGCTATGCTAAATCTCTCAATTAGTTCCAGTAGTTTTTTGCTGAGTCTCTTGGGTTTTCTAGGTATAGGATCATATTATCAGCAAATAGCATAGTTTGACTTCTTCCTTACCAATTTGGATGCCTTTGATTTCCTTTTCTTGCCTTATTACCCTGGCTAGGACTTCCAACACAATGTTGAAAAGAAGTGGTGTTAGAGGACATCCTTGTCTGGTTCTTGTCCACAAGGAGAATGGTTTCAGTCTCTATCCAGTGAGAATAATATGCCCTTATTATGTTGAAGAATTTCTCTTCTGTTCCTACTTTTCTTAGAGTTTTTTAAAATCAGGAATGGGTGTTGGATTTTATCAAATGCTTTTCTGTATCAATTGATATGATCATATGGTTCTTTTCCTTTGTTTTATTTATGTGATGGATGATGTTGATTGTTTTTCTAATGTTGAACCATCCTTGCATACCTGGTATGAACCCCACTTGGTCATAATGTATCATTTTTTTGATGTGTTGTTGGAGCTTATTGGCTTGGATTTTGTTGAAGATTTTTGCATCTATATTTGTGAGGGATATGGGTCTGTAGTTTTTCTTTTTAGTGATGTCTTTGCCTGGTTTTGGTATCAAGGTTATGGTTGCTTCATAAAGTGAATTTGGGAGAATTGCATCCTTTTCTATGTTCTGGAATAGTTTGAGTAGGATTGGTGTGAATTCTTCTCTAAAAGTTTGGTAGAATTCTCCAGTGAAACCATCTGAGCCAGGGCTTTTTTTTATGACTTGTTCAATTTCTTCATCTGTTATAGGTCTGTTCACAATTTCCACCTCAATCTGCTAGTTCAGGTGAGTAGTATGCTTCTAGAAATCTGTCCATTTCTTCTAGATTTTCAAATTTGTTGAAGTGTAGTTCTTCATAGTATCCTGATATTATCCTTTCAATTTCTATTGATTCTACTGTGATGTCACCCCATTCATTTCTTATTCATGTGATTTGTATTTTCTCCCTCTTTTCCTTTGTTAAATTTGCCAGTGGTTTGTCAATTTTATTAATCTTTTCAAAAATCAACTTCTAGTCTTGTGTATTTTTTCTGTTTTCAGTTTCATTTATTTCTGCTCTAATCCTTATTATTTATTTTCTTTTGGTGACTATAGACTTTTATGCTGCTCTTTTTGTAATTTCTGGAGATGTTGGATTAAGGTATTGATTTTGGCTCTTCTTTTTTGACGTGTGCATTTATTGCTATAAATTGGGCCCTGATCACAGGTTTTGCTATGTTCTAAAGATTTTGGTAAGTTGTATTTTCATTCTCATTTGAGTCAAGGAATTTTTTTTAATTTCAATTTTTATTTCTTTTATTACCTCTTCATTTTCAGGGAGGGTGTTATTCAGTTTCCATGTGTTTGCTTTTTTTCCGTTCATCTTTCTATTGTTGATTTCTAATTTTTTATCATTGTGATCTGAGAGGATGGTTGCAGTATTTCGATGTTTTTAAATTTATTTAGGCTTGCTTTGTGGCCTACCATATGGTCTATCCTGAAGAATGCTCTCTGTGCACTGGAAAAGAATGTATGTTGTGCTGTTGTTGAGTGAAGTACTCTGTAGATGTCTATAAGGTCAAGTCAGTGGATTGTATTATTGACCTCTTCTGAGTCTTTGTTGAGTTTCTTTCCAGTTTTATCTTTGATTGAAAGCAGTGTATTAAAGTCTCCTACCGTGACTGTGGAGTTATCTGTTTTTGCTTTCAATTCTGTTATACTCCAATTCATATATGTTGGAGCTCTTTCATTAGATGCATGGATATTTATTATGGCTATGTTCTCTCGTTTAATCAATCCTTTAATCATTATATAATGTCCTTCGTTGTCTCTTATGGTGGTTTTTGTCTTAAAGTCAATTTTGTCAGCAATTAATATTGTCACTTTTGCTCTTTTTTGATTGGCATTTGCTTGATGTATCTTTTTCCAACCTCTGATATTTAGTCTGTTTTTGTCTTTCTCTCTAAGTTGTGTCTCTTATAGATGTCATATTGATGTGTTATATTTTCTTATCCAGTTTGCAGCTCTCCATCTCTTGAGTGCTGCATTTAATCCAATTGCATTCAATGTAGTTATTGACAAGTATGAATTTGTTGCTGTCATTTTGTTGTGTGTTCTTTTGTGGTGTTGCTGATTTCTTTGTTCCATATAATTTTCTGTGCTGAGCTTGTTTTGTTTATGAATTGTACTATCACTTCCTTTACTGCTATTGCTTTAGTATTTGCTAAATATTTGTACTTGTCCTCTTTTTTATTTTGATGTGAATGTTTATCATTTTTCTTTGAGGTTGCCCTATGATTTCTAATTTTCTTCCTGAGTTTATAACAGTCTGTTCTATCGTGCAATTGTCTTGCCTTCCTCACTGCTTAGAAGTTCTATAACTGCACTGTTTTTTCTCTTTTTGGTTTGTAGTTTTTCTCATTTGCCAATTGATGTCTCTGGTTCCCTGTTTACAATCTTCTTTACTTTGGATACTTCCATGAGTAGGTTGGTTTCTGGGTTACGTTATCATGTGTGTTAATGGTTGATTATTGTTTGCTGTTGTTGGTTCTTTGTCCAAAGGACTCCCTTTAGCATCTCTTGTCAGGTTGGTCTGGTTTTAACAAATTTCCTTAATTTCTGCTTATCTGGAAATGTCCTAATTTCACCATTATATTTGAGGGACAGTTTTGCAGGATATATAATTTTTGGTTGGAATTTTTTTTTTCTTACAGGGTTTTATGTATACCATCCCATTGCCTTCTCATCTGCATGGTTTCTGCTGAGAAATCAGAGCTTATTCTTACTGGTTGCTCTTTGTAAGTAAGTTTTTGTTTTTCCCATGCTGCTTTCAGGATTCTTGTCTTTGGTTTTGGTGAGTTTGATGATACGTCTTGGTGATTTTCTTTTGAGGTCTATCTTGTTTGGGGTTCGTTGGACTTCTTGAATGGATATATTCTTGTTTTTCATCATATCAGGGAAATTCTCTTCTGACAAATCTTTGACAATTTTCTCTGTGGTTTTATTTGTCTCTTCCTGTTCTGGAATTATGATGACATGTCAGTTATTTCTTTTGATGGTATCCCACATGAACCTTAATCTTTCTTCATTTTGTTTTGATCTTTTTCTGATTGATCCCTTTCCAAAGAAGTTTGAGATATTTATCTTCAGCCTCACTAGTTCTGTCTTGCATTGATTGAATTCTACTCCTTTGCCCTTTGCTCATTCAATGTGTTATCTATTTCTGAGAATTTGATATTAATCTTCTAGATTTCTGTCTAGATTTTTTTTTTTTTTGTATTTTGTTCTTGTATTGTCTTTCAAAATTGTTCTAGGATTTTCTCTGTGTTTTCCTCAATTTTGTCAGTATTTCCCTTGATCTGTCTCTCACTCTGTTGAAGATACCTAAATATAATTCTTCTGAATTCTTTTGAATTCCTTATCAGGGAGTTCCAATGCTGTGTCTTCCTCAGGGATGTGCTTTGCGTCTGACCCCTGCTCCCCTGTTTCTCTTGCTTCTTTGTGTGAATTGTGATGGCCTGTTCTCTTTGAGACATTGTGACATTTTTGTGTTTATGTTTAATTGGTGATTGTATGTTAGAATGATTCACCCAAGATTTTCATTTTCTTTGTTTTGTTTGAATGTAACTGAGTAAGCAGGGTACTGTGCTCCTCTATTTGCTAGTTGGCAGCACTTATGCACTCACCATCTATCTCCTTTCCAGTCATCTGCCTCCAGTATGTCCGTGCTATCTTTGGCAAGTGGAGCCTGTTCTTAGGTCCCTGGAATCTGAATGAGAAAGCTGTCACTTTAAATATATAAAATGGCCACCACTTTTAAAAGTTCAAAATGACTGTGCCCTCCACAGCCAAAAGTCCACAGCTCCATTTGTCACCTTCTTTGCTGTTTCCCTTTTTAGTCATCAGCCACCAGCACAGTCATCTATGAAGCCATTGGTGAGCAGGTTAGGTCAATTCTCAGGTCCTAACACCACCTGGAATATTCAGTCTGTCCATGCTGTTAGGACAGCTGACAGTTCACCGTTCCATTTGTCTCCTTACACAGTGTTTTCATTCTGGTTCTTCTACCGATTGGTATTTAATCCACTTCTGTATCCTTCCTTTCAAAGCTCAGGGTGCCAGGATTATCTTCTGTATCTCTGTCAATTGGTTTCTCTTTTTGTTGTTAAAGAGGGTCTTTGTAGCTTTTCTACCTGTTCTGCCATCTTACTGAAAGTCAAAAGTTTATTTATATTCAACCAGCATGTACTACTGTGCATTATATGATGGTTCATATCACCTAGCTCCTGTTTTGTGTTTGAAATATTTTGAAAAATGAAAGCAAACAAGCAAATCAAAAAACTTATTGGTACAGCATGCTGTAAAGTAATTTGACCTGATTTATATGACACATAATGTATTTAGTCTGTTTCTGTTTGGCACATTTACATCATTTATATATTGGTCTGCTTCTGTTTGGCACATTTACATCATTTATATATTAAGCCCACCATGCTTTTTTTTTCCCGCCTCATTACCTGCTAAAATTGAGTGACAGTATTCAGTAAGTTCATTCACTGTGTACAAATACTGATTTTATAATATTACATGAAAACGGGAACACAAAACTAAAATTTCTCATGGGTGATTTGTAAACCTCTGAAAATGTATCAATTTTGAAAAGGATCTCAATTTGAGAAATATTGATATAGGCTAATCTCATTTATATAGATAAAAACCCAAAACACTTGCAAATCAAATAAAGAATTGTATTTAAAGAGTAGTAAACCAAAACTAAGATCAGTTCATTTCAGGAATGTAAGGGTCATTCAGAGGAAGAAAACCATATGATCATGCTACATCAGTTCTGAGAAATTATTTTGTAAAACTTATCAGCCATACTTAATTAAAATGAAATTCCAGAGTAAAGTCATTCCACATTGGTGCAACTTTGGCCAATCAGCATCCATGCCAAAGGTGGACTTTGTTACCAACATAGCAAATTCAATTATTCTTGCATTCATGTCACACATCCATGAGAATTATTTTTAATGAAAGAAAAAGAAAAGGAACATTAGTATTAAAAGTAAATAAGAGGGGGAAACTTCAAGTAAAGAAATAGAAACTTCCTAATTGTGATAAAAAGTACTTATTAGAAATCAAGAGCACATATTAAAAAATTAAATATTAAAATAAATATTGTTGGTTCATTCAATGTGGTTATCACTACTTTTATAACAAAACAAAAGACATTAAAGAAAAATATAGATCAAAATCTTTTATGAACATCAATAAAAAATTCTACACAAAATCTTAACAAATCAAATCTGACAATACATAAAAAGGATAATACATCATAACCAAGTGGGTGTATTCCCAAAATGTAAGCTCAGTTTAACATTAGAAAATCAATCACCTGAATACACAATCTTTACAAACTAAAGAAGAAAACCTGTATGATAAATTTAATATACACAGAAAAGTATTTGATGAAATCTAGCACTTTTTTTTTTAAAAAAATAGCATTTTATTGTACTTTTGTTAGAGTTTACACAGCAAGTTAGGTTCACATTTGACAATTTTCACTCAAAGTGTTCAGTGATTTTAATTAGTAACATTTTTTCACAATATATCAACTTTCTCTAATTATATCTGGTTTTCCATTTCTAGCACTTTAGTTTCCCTGTCCCCTTATTTTTTCATCTTCAGTTTAAAGTAACTGTTGATCTTTTGGTTTCATACAGGTGGTTTTTCATTACAGCACTATTCTCATGGGTGACAGTCTTTATTTTGTGTGCCATTCTGCTATTTCAGTAAAAGATAATTTCAGAGGATAGTTGCAATTCAAGCTTTAAAGACTGTCTCTGGATGATAGGTTCAGGGAGTCCTCTGGTCTCACTTGGTCCAATTTCCCTGGACTTTTATAAGAATTTGGGTTTTGTTCTGCATTTCTCTCCCATTCTATCCAGGACCATCTATTATGACTTTAGTCAGAACTGTCAGTGCTGGTAGCTTGGCACCATCAAGTCCTTCTGGTCTCAAGTTAGATGAGTCTTAGCTCATGCATCTATGGATCATCATTGTAGATTTGTTTCTTTTCTGAGATTTTGGTTACCATCTTAGTTTCCTAGAGAAATACGACAAGTGGGTGGCTTTTTAACAAACAGAAATTTATTTTCTCAAAGATTAGGAGGCTAGAAGTCCAAATTCAGAGCATCACCTCTAGAGGAAGGATTTATCTCTCTCCTGGATGTGAAGGATGGTTCTTATCTCTTCAGCCTCTGCTACCTGGTTCCTCATAGATCTCCATATGTCTTGGTATCTATCTCACCCCATTTCTGCTTCCTGGCTTGCTTGTTTTAATCAATCTGTTTTATATGCCAAGAGATTGACACAAAACACACCTTACATCAATCTGTCTCATTAACATAACAAAGAAAATCCATTCCCAAATGCAATTATAACCACAGGCATAACCAAAACCAAAACCACCTGCCATCAAATCTGACTCAAAGTGTCCCTATAGGGCAGAGTAGAACTGCCCCATAGGGTTTCCAAGGTTGTAACTCTTTATGGAAGCAGACTCCTCATCTTTCAGGAGAGGAGTGGCTGGTGGGTTCTAATTACCAGCCTTTCAGTTAGTAGCCAAATGCTTTAACCACTGTGCTACCACAGCTCCTAAACACAGGTATAGAGATTAAGAATTACAACACATAATTTTGTGAGACACATTTCATTCCATAACATTCCATCCTTTGGCCCCCCAGAATTCATGGCCTTGCTGCATGCAAAATATATTAATTCCATTACATCATCACAAAATTCTTATATCAACACCAAGTGCAAAACTCTCATTTTCTGAAGCATCTAAATAAAATATGGGTGAGACTCTCAGCCTATTCTGCTCATCCTGGGACAAAATTCCTCTTCATCTGTGAACCTCTGAAATAAAGGATAGAATACAAGATAGCTGCTTCCAACCTACAATGGTGACAGGCACAAGGTAGATTATACAAAGGAGAAATTGGAGAGAAAAAAGTGGTAACAGGCACCAAACAAGTCCAAAACCCAGTGAAACAAATTATATTGGCTCTCAAGGCTTTGAAATAATCCTGTTCTTTGAGACCATCTGGACAATGACCCTACCTTCCAAACTCTGGGTGTTAGCAATGCCCTTTGGATTCTGCACGGAGGTCCCATGGCCCTGAACTTCAGCTCTGCCTTCCAGGCCCACTGGAATAGCAACTCTACTCCCTTGGCTTTGGGTGGCCCTATTCTCCTAGTCCATCTGGGTGGCAACCCTTTAAAACCAAGCATGCCCTTCTTTCCACACTCCTTCCTGCTGATCTCTGAGCTGCTCCAGTGATGGTTGTTTTTTTTTTTTTTTTTATACAAAATTAGGGAATAAAAACCCCAAGGCTTGTGAGCAAAAAATGGCATATTTTTTTTTTTTTTTCCCTACAACAGATGTAGCTCCTTTGGCCTGTTTCCTGCCTGTAGAATTCCAAGAGGCAGACAGTGTTCTTTCTTTTCAATCTTTCTACGTCCCCTTCAGTCTAAGCTGATGGATTTTCTGCTGCGGTCATTGGTCAGATTCATCAGCAACAGGTTTAATATCTTTAATAAAAAAATTGTGTAGTCACATCCTTGGTGAAAATTCTAGGATACACATCTTTAGTTTGTACAACAGTTTATTTTCATTTTGCACAGTAATTTTTTTACTGTCTCTCTTTCCTTTCTCATTTTACTACAAGTATGGAAGGCTAAAGTAGAAGGCCAAAGTGTCCCTTTGCTGAAAACTGCATAACTTTAACAAACTAACAGACATGATTAAAGTAGACCTTACTCATAGTGACTAACTAATCCCTCTCTTTTGCTTTCTTTTAAGTGAATAGAATAGCCAACTTTTCATGGATGCTGATTTCCTTAGGTTTGTTATTCTCTATTATACATTCTTTTAAGCATAACCCTCTCCCATGACTGGTTTCAGTCGAGGACTGTAATCTATGATGCAAGATGACCGTAGGAAGAGGGACACAGTCTGAAGTAGCCATGGAAAAGAAGAACAAAGTCTATCCTGATGGGCACAGGGGTCTTCAACCCCCCCCCCATTTCCCTATATAATCATGCTTATCCTTTTGCTCGTGGAGACAAATATTTTAGAGAAGCAATTCTTTCTGTCTCTTTGGGCTCAAATAAATAAATAATTTTGCTTTTCTGCTTCAACCTGTTGTGATCATTGGCTCTATGCGACAGGGTTAAGGACCTTGTTGTTGCTACAACACAAACAGCAAGGAGAAAACATGTGCCCCTTTTAATAGCTTGCTTAGAAATCTCCTTTGGTAAATATCCAAGTTCATCACTTAAAAGTTCTACCTTCTGCCTTTTAGTTTAACATAATTCAGACAAGTTCTTTGCCTATACATAAAAAGCATCACCCTTCCTCCATTGTCCAATCACCTGTTCATCATTTTCTTTTAAAGCCACACCAGAAGTACATTTACCATCCACATTTCTATGTATTTTCTAAGATGATAGAGACTTTCTCTATAGCTCCCATCACTTCCTTCTGAGCCCTCACTAGAATTGCCTTTGACATCCACAAACTATCTCTTCAAAGGAATCTAGGTTTTACTACGGGTACCTTAAACTCTTCTAACTTCTACCTATTACCCAATTTCAAAATTGCTTCCACATTTTATAGATATCTGTTAGAGCATCACCCCACTCTTCTAATACCAAATGCTTTCTTAGTTGTCTAGTGCTAATATAACAGAAGGAGCTCTGGTAGCATAGCGCCTAAGGCATTTGACTGCTGACCAGAAGGCTGGCTGTTCAAACCCACCAAGCACTCCTCAGAAGGAAGGTTGGGCAATCTATTTCCATAGTGATACTGCCTCAGAAACCCAAGGAGGGGTCGCTATGAGTCAGGTCTGACTCCACGGCACATAACAACAACAACAAATATAACAGAAATACCACAAGTGGATGGCTTTAACAAACAAATTTATTTTCTCACAGTTTAGGAGGTTAGAAGTCTGAAGTCAGGGTGTTGACTTTAAGGGAAGACTGTCTTTTTCTATCAGCTCTAGAAGAAGGGCCCTCCTTGCCTTTTCATTTTCTCCTTCTCTGGAGATCTCCATGTATCTTAGCATCTATTTTACTCCATTTCTGCTTGCTGGCTTCCTTGGTTTAATTTCTTTTATATCTCAAAAGAGATTGACTCCAGATGCAACCTACATTAATCCTATCTCATTAACATAACAAAGAAAACCTATTCCCAAATGGAACTGAAACTACAGGTATAGAAGTTAGGAATTACAGCACATGTTTTCGGAGGACACAATTCAACCTGTAAAAATTATTTTCTGACTTTTTTGCTCCTGACCAATAGAGGGCACTAGCTGTATCTTAGATGGCTGGTCACAAGCTTTTAAAGACTCCAGGTGCTACTCATTTCATTAGGATGCAGAACATGAACTTTGTGAACTACATTATGCCAATTTACTAGTAGCTTCCATGAGACTATGCTTCCCAAGCTTTCACACCTAGAAAATCAATCTCAGAAGATGTTTGGTTATGTCTGAAGAGTTTCTGTAGTTATGTCTTCAATGAATATATGTGTCTATACACACATCTGAATTTATATGTAGTAAGCATACCTCGGAGATATTGTAGGTGTAGTTCTAGACTACTGCAATAAAGTAAATATCACAATAAAGAGACTCACACAAAGTTTTTGGTTTCCTAGTGCATGTAAAAGTTATTTTTACACTATACTGCAGTCTATTAAATGTGCAATAGCATAATGAAAAAGTTGAAAAAAATATTGTGAGAATTACCAAAATGTGACACAGAAACACAAAGTGAACCAATGCTATTGGAAAAATGGCACCGATAGAGTTGCTGACACCAGGTTGCCACAAACCTTCAATTTGTAAATAACTGCAGTATTTGTGAAGTGCAATAAAATGAGGTATGCCTGTATATATAGATACTTCTTTCTGTCTCACATATGTATATACCAGTATCTACCCATATGCCTACACTCATATAGCCCTCCACATGTGATCAAACACTTATTTTTCTTGTCTTTGTTGGAGTTATTATACATATAACAAACTTTTTAGTATAGGCATCGTTTTCTCTTGAACACTTCTCGAAAACATCATTTACTTTGGGCATGCTGTGCTCAATATACCCTCCTTTGGTGACACTTTTCCCATCACCAAAAATAACAAGCATCTACAATCTAAAAGGTGCTTCTCTCCCCATCCCTAGCAACCACAAAAGAACATTGGTCTCTTCATATATATATATCTTCTTTTTAAAAAAGGAATCATACAATATTTGTTCTTCTGTTTTTGACTTATTTCACTTAGCATTACATCATCCAGTTGCATCCATGTTATAATATGTTCCACAGACTCATTTTTATTCTTTATGGTTGCGTAGTATTCCACTATATGTATGTACCACACTTTGCTTATCCATTCATCCTTTGACTGGCATGCCAGTTGTTTCCATTTTTGTTGCTATTGTGCAAAAAGCTGCAATGAACATAGATGTGCATATGTCTGTTTGTCTCACTACTTTTAGAGTTTTAGGTTATAGATACAGGATCATAGGTAATTCTACTTCTAGCTTTTTGAGGAAACACTATACCATTTTCCATAGTAGTTGTACCATTTTACAGTCCCACCAGCAATGAATAAGGGTTCCAATCTTCCCACAGCCTTGCCAACAATTGTTGCATTCTGTTTGTTTGTTTTTTTATCAGTGGCATTTTAGCTGGAGTGAGATAAAGCTCATTATAGCTTTGATATGCATCTGTAGCTAATGATCTTGGGCATCTTTTCATGTGTTTTTTGGTTTGGATGTCCTCTTTGGTGAAAGTTCTGTTCATGTCCTTTGACCATTTTATAATTGGGTTGTTTGTCTTTTTTCTTGTTGAATTCTTGAAATTTTCTATAAATTTTGGATATTAGACCCTTACTAGATGTATCATGGGAGTTCTGAAAGCATAGTGCCTAAGCCACTTGACTGCTAACCAGAAGGCTAGTGGTTCAAACCTACCAGCCACTCTATGGAAGGAAGGTTGGGCAATCTACTTCCGTAGTGACACTGCCTCAGAAACCCAAGGAGGGGTCGCTATGAGTCAGGTTCGACTCGAGGACACATAACAACCACAACAACAGATGTGTCATTTGTGAAGACCTTTTTCTCAGTCTGTAAATTGTATTTTTACTCTTGTGATTAAATCTTTTTTTCTTTTTTTTCTTCATTGGCAGTATCAGTGGAAAGAAGGGATGGCATATCAGATATTTAGATTAAGTCCATGGTACTTAAATGATTGGTTATGTGAAACAAGGGAGAGGAAGGGATTGTCGGAGGGACAGCCAAGTTTAAGCCCCTGTGCTGGATCCCATTTTGGGTTTTATCACCATCCTTCTCCTCTGCTCTGGGCCTGTTCCCAGCTTCCAGAGTCTCTCCTAGTGTGAAGTCGAGCCAAGTATAGCATTCCAGGTGGGACTTTACCAGGGTGGAGACTGCTAGGGCTTTATCTCCTGGAGGACGGAGAATTGTATTAAGGCTGCCACATGTAGGTTGTCTTTTTACTCTTTTGATAAAATCTTTTCATGACCATAAGTCTTTAATGTTTATGAGGTCCTATTTATCTATTTTGTCTTCTTTTATTCATGGATTTGTTGTTATGTTTGTTATCCTATTTTTACAAAAGATTAGGCCCCATAGTTTTCTTCCAGGAATTTTATAGTTTTAGTTTTAACATTTAGGATCCATTATGAGTTAGTTTTTATGCATGGTGTGAGGGATACATTTTTCTGCAAATAGAAATCCAATTTTGCCAACATGATTTATTAAAGAGACTCTTTCAGGCTCTATTGAATGGACTTTGAATCCTTCTTAAAAACCAGTTGTTCATAAACCAAAAAACAAAACAAAACAAAACAAAACAAAAACCACTGTCATTGAGTTGATTCCAACTCATAGTGATCCCCATTGGGTTTCCAAGGTGGTAAACCTTTATCTTCTTCCCACAAAGCAACTGGTAAGTTGAATCACCAACCTTCTGGTTAGCCTAGTACAGTGCCCATCATATGCCCTAGGCACTGCACCGTCAGTTTCTTACAGATAGATGAATTTATTTCTGTGTTCTTAGTTCTATTCCACTAGCCTGTGTGTTTATTGTTGAACCAATACCATGTTATTTTGATTACAGTGGTTGTATAGTATGTTTTGATATGAGAGAGTGTGATACCTCCTGCTTTGTTCTTCTTCAATATTTGTTTTGGTTATTCTGGGTTTCATTCCTTTCTTCATCAAATTGTCATTAGTTTTTCCATTTCTGTAAAAAACATTGTTGGGATTTGTATCAGAATTGCATTATATTTGCAAATAACTTTAGGTAGAATTGACATTTTCACTAAACTAAGTCTTCCAATCCACGAGTATGGAATATCCTTCTGTTTATGTATATCTCATTTAATCTCTTACAGTAGTGTTTTATAATTTTCACTGTATAAGTATTTTATGTCCCTGATTAGGTTAAGTCCTAGGTATTTTATCATTTGGGGGGCTATTGTAAATTATGTTATTTAAAAAAAAAATTTATTTTCAGAATGCTCCTTTTTAGTATAAAGTAACAGAACTGATTTTTGTGTGTTGGTCTTGTATCCTATCATGTTGCTGAATTAGATTTAGTAAACATCTTGTGGAATATTTAGGGTTTTCTATGAAGAGGATCATGTCAGCTGCAAATAGAGATAGTTTTACTTCTTCCTTTCCAATTTAGATATCTTTTATTTATCTTTGTTGTCCTATTGCTCTGGCTCAGACTTCCAGTTTTGTTGTTGATAGGTTCTGGTCAGCTCTGACTCATAGCAACTCCATGTACAACAGAACAAAACACTGTCTGGTCCTGCACCAGCCTCACAATCCTTGCTATGCCTGAGCCAATCGTTGTAGCCACTGTGTCAATCCATCTTGGTGAGGGTCTTCCCCTTTTTTATTGACCCTCCACTTTACCAAGCATGATATACTTCTCCAGAGAATGGTCCTTTCTGATAATACGACCAAAGTAAGTAAGATGAAGTCTAGCCATTCTCGCTTCCAAGGAGCATTCTGGCTGCATTTCTTCCAGGACAGATTTGTTAGTTCTTTTGCCAGTCCATAGTACTTTCAGTATTCTTCACCAACACCACAACTCTTTTTTGGTCTTCCTTATTCATTGTCCAGTTCTCTCATGCATAAAAGGTGATTGAAAATACCATGGTTTGGGTCAGGTGCACCTTAGTCTTCAAAGAAACGTCTTTGCTCTTCAGAACCTTAAAGAGGTTTTTGCAGCAGATTTTCCCAATGTGATACATTGCCTGATGTCTTGACTACTGCTTCCATTGGTGTGATAGTGGAACCAAGTTATATGAAATCTTTGACAATTTCAATCTTCTCTCCATTTATCATGATGCTGCTTATTGGTCCAGTTGTGAGAATTTTCATTTTCTTTATGTTGAGATGTAATCCATACAGCAGACCGTAGTTTTTAATCTTCATCAGAAAGTGTTTCAAGTCAACCTCACTTTCAGCAAGCACAGTTGTGTCATCTGCATATCACAGGTTGTTAATAAATCTTCCTCCAATCCTGATGCCACACATTTCTTCATATAGTCCAGCTTCTCAGATTATCTGCTCAGCATACAGATTGAATAAGTATGGTGAAAGGATACAACCCTGATGCACTCCCTTCCTGATTTTAAACCATGAAGTTCTCTTTGTTCTGTTTGAACGACAGCCTCCTGGTCTACATACAGGTTCCTCATGAGTACAATTAAGGGTTCGGGAATTTCCATTCTTCTCAATGTTATCCACAATTTGTTATGATCCACACAATCAAATGCCTTTGCATAGTCAATAAAACACAAGTAAACATCTTTCTGGTATTTGCTTTCAGCCAAGATCCATCCCTCATTTCACATGCTTCTCTGAATCCAGCTTGCATATCTGGCAGTTCTCTGCCAACATACTTCTGCAACTGTTTTTGAATTATCTTCAGCAAGATTTTACTTGCATGTGATATTAATGATATTGTTTGATAATTTCCAATTCTGTGGGATCACCTTTCTTTGGAATGGGTACGAATATAAATCTCTTCCTTTCAGTTGGCCAGGTAGCTGTCTTCCAAATTTCTTGGCATACATGAGTGAGTGGCTCGAGTGCAGCATCCGTTTGTTGAAACATTTCAATGGGTATTCCATCAGTTCCTGGAGCTTTGTTCTTTGCCAATTCCTTCAGGGCAGCTTCAACTTCTTCCTTCAATACCATGGTTCTTGATCATATGCCATTTCCTGAAATGGACAAACATCAACCATTTCATTTTGGTAAAGTGACTCTGTGTATTCCTTCTGTCTTCTTTTGATGCTTCCTGCATCATTCAGAATTTTGCCTATAGAATGTTTCAATAATGCAACTTGAGGCTTTAATTTTTTCTTCAGTTCTTTCAGCTTTAATATTGACTTCCAGTCCAATATTGAATAAGAGTTGTGTTAATGGGTATCCTTGTCTCAGTCCTGTCCTCAAAGGGAAGGCACTCAGTCTTTCTCTAATGAGTACAATATTGGCTGTTGGTTTTGCATACATGCCTTTAATTATATCGAAAAACTTTCTTTCCATTACTAGTTTGCTGAAGGCTTTTATTAGGAAAAAGTGTTGAATTTTATCAAATGCTTTTCTGTATCAATTGATATGATTGTATGGTTCTTTTCCTTTGTTTTATTTATGTAGTAAATTCCATTGATTGATTTTTCAATGTTGAAGCACATTTCTAGTTCTGGAATAAATTCCACTTGATTGTGGCGTGTGATTTTTTTTTTTTTTTTTTTTTAATGTCGCTCAGTTCTGTTGGCTAGAATTTTGTTGAAAATTTTCACAGCTATGTTCATGAGGGATATTAGTCTATAATTTTCTCTTTTGTGATATCTTTGCTTGGTTTGAATATCAGGGTTATGCTTGCTTCAAAGAAGAATATAGAAAGTGTTCCTTCCTCTTCTATGTTTTTGAAGAGTTTGAGTAGAACTTGTGTCAACTCCTCTCTGAATGTTTGGTAGAATTCCCTAGTGTAGCCATCTGGTCCTGGGCTTATTGTTGGCAGTTTTTATTTTTTGTGATTTAGGTGAAAGTTTACAGAGCAAATTAATTTTCCATGTAGCAGTTCACATACACTGTGTCTCACGACATTGACTGCAATTTCCTACAATGCAACAGCTCTTTTTCCACTTCTTCTCCATTGTTACCTCTTCCCTTTGTCCTTCCCTCCCATGCACTCCTGCCCTGTTAATACACAATGTTGGCAGTTTTTTTTTTTTTTTTAACGACATCTTCCATTTCTTCTTTTATAATGGGTGTACTTAGATTTTGTACCTACCTCTGTTTGTGTTAGTTTAGGTAGGTAGTGCGTTTGTAAGAATTCGTCCATTTTATCTGGGTTTTCAAATTTTCTGGGGTATGTTTTATCATAATCCTCTTCATCTGGTTGGATCTGTTGTAATGTCTCCAGTTTCATTTCTTAATTTGGTTATTTGCCTCTTCTCAGTTTTTTTCTTTTGTCAACCTAGCCAATGGTTTGCCTATTTTATTGATCCTTTCTAAGAACTGACTTTTGTTTTGTCAATTCTTTCTATTGTTTTTCTGTTATCTACTTCATTTTTTTCTGCCCTGATCTTTATTATCTTCTTTATTTTTTGGTAGTTTTAGACTTCTTTTCTCATAGTGATTTTGTTGGAATTGACTCAATGACAGTGTTTTTTTTTTTTTTAGACTTCTTTTGCTGTCCTTTTTTTCTACTCAAATGTTTTTTTTTTTTTGACTTCTTTTGTGGTTCTTTTTTTCTACTCAAATTGTTGGTTTAAGTTCTTGATTTTGGATCCTCTTTTTTTTTTTTCCATGATAATTATTCATTTATTTATTGTGATTTGGGTGAAAATTTACAGAGCAAATTCACTTTCCATACAGCAGTTCACATACATTTTGTCTCATGACATTGACTATAATTTACCACAATGCAACAACTGTTGGATCTTCTTTTTTAAAAACATCTTTTTATTGTGATTTTGGTGAAGGTTTACAGAGCAAATCAGTTTTCCATTCAATAATTCATACACATTTTGTTTCATGCTATTGAATGCAATTTCCACAATGTAACATCACTCATCTGACTTTCTTCCCGAATTTCCTATTTCCATTCCTCTCTTTCTTAATTTTTAATATAGGCATTTCTTGCTATGGATTTGCCTCAGAGTATGGCTTTTGCTTGCCTGAGTGGTTTGGATATGTTGTTTTTTCTTTCTTTCTTTCTTTTTTTATTCAAAGAATCTTTAAACTTCACTTTTGATTTCTTCTATGACCCAATAGTTTATTTTTATTATTATTATTAGTGTATTATTTAATTTCCATATATTTATTTTTTCCTTGTTATTGATTTCTAACTTCATACCAGGGAGCTTTGGTGGTACAGTGTGTAAGGCATTTGACTGTTAACCAGAAGCCTGGCAGTTCAAACCCATCAGCCACTCCTCAGATGGAAGACTGGGCAATCCACAGAGATACTGCCTTGGAAACCCAAGGAGGGTTTGCTATGAGTTGAATAAGCTTGACAGCAGTGACTTATTTTGTTGTTGTTGTTTAGCTTCATGGGATGATTTCAATCTTTTAAAATTTGTTGAGACTTGTTTTATGTCCTAGCATAAAGTCTATTTTTAAAGAAAGTTTGTTTTGTTTTTAATTTTCAAGTTTATTTTATCTTATATCAGTATGAACACCCTGTTCTTTTTCTTTACTGGAATATTTTTTCCCTATACTTTGATTTTCATCCTGTTTGTGTCTTTATATCTAAGGTGTGTTTCTTGTAGACAGCTAAAGGATAGATCATGGTTTTTAATCCATTCTTCCACTCTGCTTTTTGCATGGGCAGTTTAAACCATTTGCATTTAAAGTTATGACCTAAAATGAAGTGTCTCCCTCATTCACTTTGCTATTTGTTTTTTATCATCTGTGTCTTTTTATTCTAATTTTTCTGTTATTATTTGTGTTTGACTGCTTTCTTTTGATGAGCCATTTTATTTTCTTCTGTGTGTTTTTTTCTAGGTGATTTCATAGTGGTTACCACACATATTACATTACACAACTTGCAGCTGCAACAACATTTCATTGACATATGAACAACAAGTAACGTACAACATCAACATTAAATCCATTCCTGATTTGCTCTTCCCCATTTCTGTTGGTGAGTCTTCATTAACATCATCGTACATGTATATCTGATAGGTTTACTTTGTACATATTTCTTGTGAACTTGATATTGTATTGCTTGAGGGATTATATCTTTGTGTTTAAACTCTGAAAATGGGAGAGGAAGATGGCATCACACCTATAGCCCATGTTTGTTCCCTCTAGCATCTTAATTCCTGCATAACGAGGTATAGCAGATAGAAACAGTGATACTGGAGCTGTGAGCAACTGGGGAGAAGATAGGGTACCCATTCTGGTAGAGGTGGAGAAAAAGAACAGATTAAACAACTGGGAAAAATAAATGAACCTATCTAGGTGGTGGAGAAACTGAGAGATGGGGAAGCAGAATACTCATTAACAATACAGAAGAGATTGGCGGAGAATGGAACACACAGAGGTGGTGGGGACTTGGAATACCTGCACTGGGAGCTTCTGATGGAGACCTTGGGAGCTGAGCTGAGTGAGTAGATAACCTTACTGGGAAACAGATCAGAATCCCTCTTGGCTTGGGCTGCTGTGGAGCTCAGAAAGGAATAGGGGAAAGGAGGAAACTCACTCCAAGTAGGCAGAACCCCAGAGATAGCTCACAGCAGTGGGCTGGGGTTC
Organism: Orycteropus afer afer; assembly: GCF_000298275.1. Taxonomy (NCBI): domain Eukaryota; kingdom Metazoa; phylum Chordata; class Mammalia; order Tubulidentata; family Orycteropodidae; genus Orycteropus; species Orycteropus afer. The sequence goes on along the minus strand of NW_006921851.1, from coordinate 2,314,342 downwards.
AACATTTCCACAAATGCTTTTTAACACAGAGACGACCAAGGTACAGGGTTTTTGAGGCTTCCCAATGCAAGAGGAAAGTAGAGGCCCTTTAACCATTGGGGTCTCTGTTGATTTTGAACTGTGGGTCTGTGACTGACAATAAGACATCATCATTAGTAGCCACTGCAGGAGGATACCAACCAAACTTACTGACCCAGCAGCACCTCCCCCAAATGTGGAAAATGGAGACTCACTACTGGCTCCTTTTTTTTTTTTTTCTCTCTTTCTTTTCTCTTTTTCCCCCTTCTTCCCTGCCTCATCCAATAGAAGGAACACATTAAGCCACCACAATATCTGCCAGTCCCAACTCCAAGTACACTTCATGATGAACAGAGATCTGCATCTACACCCCCACCAGTAATCACAACAGCACAAAAAAGACCTGGAGAGCCACCCAGTATTACCAAATTGATAACCAAAAAAATACACCTACTCCAAACTTTCAAATATAGTTAAACATAAAATCAGGGTGAAACAAATCAATGCATAACAAACAGTTAAAGAGAACAACCTCAAAATGTCTAGGAAACAACAGACAATCTAAAGTAAAGAACAAAATAAAACAAAACCAAGGTAAGACAATACAAATAAAACCCCAGGCTAAAGAATTATCTATCAGAGAAGAAGAACAGGCAATAGAATGATCTGAGAAGGAATTCAGAAGATATGTACATAGGACTCTACAAGAGCTCAAGGAAACTACAGATAGAATCAATGAGAAGACAGACAGACAGCACCCTGGAAGAATTCAGGAAAACCATTCAAGAACAAAACAACAAGATAAATACACAATTAGAACTCATACAAAAACAGCAGTTAGAAATCCAGAAGATGAACCTAAAATTACTGAGTTGGACAACACAGTGGAAGGACAAAAGAGTAGACTAGAACTTCCCAACTAGAAGACAAATCCCTTGACACTATGTATGAAGAAAAATCAGAACAAAGATTTAAGAGAAATGAAGAGAACCTAGAAGTTATATGGAATGACATGAAAAGAAACAACATTGTCTCAAAGGAATACCAGAAGAAGAAGAGGAAAAAAAAAAAAAAAAAAAAACCACAGAAAAAATTGTGGAAGGCTTGCTAACAGAAAATTTCCCACATATCATGAAGGAAGAAAAGATAACTGCCCAAGAAGCTCAATGAGCCCCATACAAGATAGATTCCAAAAGAAAGTCACCAAGACATATCATAATCAAACTCTCCAAAACCAAAGACAAAAAAAGAATCTTGCAAGCAGCTCAGGAAAAAAAGAAATGTCACCTACAATGGACAACCAATAAGACTAAGTTATGATTACTCAGCAGAAACCATTCAGGCAAGAAGGCAATGAGACAGCATATATAAAACACTGAAGGAAAAGAACTTCCAACCAAGAATTCTATATTCAGCCAAATTGTCCCTGAAATATGAGGGTGAAATCAAGACATTCTCAGACAAACAGAAATTAAGGGAATTTGTGAAAACCAGGCCAACCCTACAAAAAAAAAAAATGCTAAAGGGAGTCCTTCCAATAGAGAACCCACAACAGAGAACAACAAATTAAAATCAGGAGACTTGACATCAACTTAGAAACCAAACCAGAAATAGATGCTCAAAATCAGCTTATAAAACAATGTACATAAAGAAACAAGGGAGTCAATATGCAGATGACACCAGCAACAAGCAAATAGAGGGAATAAAATTTCTAATTACAAACTTCCAAATGGAGAGGAAGAGAGGACAATGTCTTTATAGAACTGACTGTTCCAAACTTAAGAAGATAAGAATTTACTTCAGGGTAACCACAAAGAAAATTAACAATCCTCCTAAGCAAAACCAGACAGAAGAAAAACCTATGGGCTTAGTGAGCACAAAACCAACAGTAATAAAGAAAAGGGAAGAAACACTTGATAATATGACCTCAGCAGAGAAAAATACTTGAAACAAGGAAATTACCAAAAACACAACAAAAGCCACAATAGAATGGCAGCAATAAATTCATACCTATCACTAATTAGACTAACTGTGAATAGACTACATGCACCAGTGAAGAGAAAGAGAGTAGCAGATTGGGTAAGAAAAGAAGACCCTTTGGTATGCTGCCTACAAGAGACCCACCTTAGACACAAAGATAAAAACAAATTAAAAATTAAGAGGTAGAAAAAAATAGCTAAGCTAATGGCAACCAAAAAAGAGTAGAGTGGCAATATTCATTTCTGATAAAATAGACTTCAAGGTGAAAAACAGTATAAAGGACAGAAATGTTATTATATGATGCTAAAAGCTTCAATTGGCCAAGAAGACATCACTATAATTAATATCTATGCACCCATGAAATTGCTCCAAAATACTTGAAGCAAATATTAACTGAATTGAAAGGAAAAGCAGACAACTCTACAACAGTAGTAGGAGACTTTAATACACCACTTTCAAGAAGGGATAGAACAACTAGAATAAAACTCAACAAAGATACAGAAGAACTCAATACAATCAACCAACTTGACCTTATAGACATATACAAAACTCTCATCTCACAATAGCACAATACACATTCTTCTCCAGTGCACATGGATCATTCTCCAGAATAGATCATATGTTAGGACACAAAACAAGCCTCAATAAATTAAAACACATTGAAATACTACAAAGTAACTTCTCAGACCGCAATGTTATAAAGTTAGAAATCAATAATAGGAAGATCAAGGAAAAAATATCAAATATGTGAATACTATACTGCTCAAAAACTACTGGGTAACAGAAGAAAAAAAAAGTATGAAATAAATTCCTAGAAACAAATGAGAATGAAGATACATCTTACCAAAACCTATGGGGCACAGTGAAAGCAGTACTCATAAGTCAATTTATAGCAATAAATGCACACATCAAAAGTGAGGAAAGAAACAAAATCAACATTCTAAGTCAACACCTTCAACAATTAGAAAAAGAGCAACAAAAGAAACCTACAGTGTCCAGAAGTAAGGAAATAATAAAGATCAGAGCAGAAATAAACAAAACAGGAAATTAAAAAGCAATAGGGAAAATCAATGAAACAAGAAGCTGGTTCTTTGAAAAGATTAACATAAATGACAAACCACTGGCAAATCTAACAAAGGAAAAGAAATAGAAGATGGAAATAATATGAATAATTAAGGGAAAAGGGTGACATCACAACAGAACCAACTGAAATAAAAAAGATATTGACAGAATATTATGAAGAACTGTACTCCAACAGATTCGAGAACCTAGAAGAGATGGAAAAATTTCTAGAAACACAAGACCTACCTAAACTGTCCCAGTTGGCAACAGAATACTTGAACAGATCCATAACAAAAGAAGAAATTGAGCAGGTCATTAAAAAAAAAAAAACTTCCCACAAGAAAAAGTCCTGGCTCAGATGGTTTCATGGGAGAATTTTGCCAAACAGTCAGGGAAGAGTTGACACCTATACTACTCAAACTATTCCAAATCATAGGAAAAAATGGAGCACCCCCAAATTAATTTTATGAAGCAAGCATAACACTGATACCAATAGCAGGGAAAGACACCACTAAAAGGAAAACTTCAGACCAATATCCCTCATGAATATAGACACAAAAATCTTCATCAAAATCCTAGCCAATAGAATCCAATAGCGTATCAAAAAAATAATACATCATGACCAAGTGGGTTTCATACCTGGTATGCAAGGATGGTTCAACATCAGAAAAACAATCAATTTAATCCACCACATAAGCAAAATAAAACAAAACAAAAGAACCATATGATCCTATCAATTGATGCAGAAAAGGCATTCAATAAAATCCAAAACCTGTTCCTGTTCAGAATTCTCAGCAAATTAGGGATAGAAGGGAAGGAAATTCCTGAACATAATAAAGGACAATATGCAAAGCCAACAGCCAACATAATTGTTAATGGAGAAAGACTCAAACCATTCCCCTTGAGAACAGGAACCAAACAAGAATGCTATCTATCACCAATTCTATTTAACATTGTATTGGAAGTCTTAGCCAGGTCAATAAAGCAAGAAAGAGAAATAAAATGTATCCAAATGGCAAAGAGGAAGTAAAGCTATCTCTGTTTATGGATGACATGATCCTGTACGTGGAAAAACCCAAGAGACTCAGCAAAATAATTATTGGAACTAATAGAGAGGTTCAGCAAAGTGGCAGGAGACAAGGTCAACATACAAAAATCAGTTGGATTCCTCTACATCAACAAAGAGGCCTCTGAACAGGAAATAAGGAAAACAATAACATTTATAATAGCTACCAAAAAGATAAAATATTTAGGAATAAATCTTACCAAAGACGCAAAAGACCTATACAAAGAAAACTATAAAACACTACTACAAGAAACTATAAGGGATCTATACAAAAGAAGAACCTGCCTTGTTCATGGATGTTGTTGTTGTTGTTAAATGCCGT
>NW_006921851.1:2293009-2308744 GCF_000298275.1 Orycteropus afer afer | reverse complement strand
GGTGCACAGGTAACAGCCCAGCTTATAGACTGAGACAGACTAGGAAGAAGGAAGAGGCCATCCACTTCTCAAGGAATTGGCCAGGGAAAACCTTATGTTCATGGATAGGAAGACTGATTATTGTGAAAATGTCAGCATTACACAAAGAAATCTACATATTCAATGCAATCCTGATCCAGATACCATTGATATTTTTTAAGGATATGGGAAAACCATTATTAACTTCATATGGAAAGGAAAGAGGCCTTCGATAAGCAAAGCACTGCTGAAGAAGAAAAACAAAATGGGAGGTCTCACACTCCCAGATCTCAAAACCTGTTTATACAGCCACAGTAATTAAAACAGCATGGTATCGGTACAATGATAGACAGACAGACTGATGGAACAGAATGGAAAACCCAGAAATAGACCCGTCCATCTATGGACAGCTGACCAAAGCCCATTAAATGGGTGAAAGATAGCTTCTTTAACAAAAGGTGCTGGCAAAATTGGACAGCCACCAGCAGAAAAATGAAACACGACCCATACTTCACCCCACACACAAAAACAAATGCAAGTTGGATCAAAGACTTAAATATAAAACTCAAAACTATAAAGCTCATCAAGGATAAAATAGGGACAAATCTAGGGGCCCTAGTTTACGGCATAAATACACTATCAAACATAATCCAAAAACATAGGCAGTGGAAGAGAAGCTAGATGACTGGGACCTTTTAAAAAATTAAATTCTTATGCTCATTGAAAGACTTCTCCAAAAGGGTAAGAATAGAACCTACAGATTAGGAAAATTATTTGGCTAGACATATCTGACAAAGGACTTATCTCCAAAATTTACAGAAAACTTCAGCACCTCAATACCAAAAAAGACAAACAATCCAATTCCAAAATGGGCAAGGGACATGAACAGGCACTTAACTAAAAATGCTATACTGGTGGCCAACAAACACATGAGGAAGTGCTCACAATCACTAGCCATTAAACCAACCAAACAAACTATTTAGAGAGATGCAAATCAACACAACAATGAGATATCATCTCGCTCCAGCAATAATAGCAAAGTTCAACAAGACAGAAAATAGCAAATGCTGGTGAGGTTGCGGAGAGATTGGAACTCTCATACACTGCTGGTGGGACTGGTGTGGATTTCCTTAAAAAAACTGAAAATAGAAATACTATCTGATCCAGCAATTCTATTACCAGGTATATATCTTAAAGAAGTGAGAAATAGGACACAAACAGACATATGCACACCCATGTTCATTGCAGCACAATTCAGTATAGCCAAGAGATGGAAACAACCTAAATCCTCATCAACAGATGAATGGATAACCAAATTATGGTACATTCACACAATGGAATACTATGCTACTTTAAAGAAAAATGAAGAGTACATGAATCATCTCACAATGTGGATGAATTTGGAGGAAGTAATGCTGAGTGAAATAAGTCAATGGCAGAAGGACAAATATTGCATGAGCCCGTTATTGTAAAATAGTCAGGGAATCATTTTCTTAGGGAAGGGAACTTACTTTGTAGGTTACTGGGGATGAGAGGGAAGGGGAGGGAAAATTTTGGACTAGTTGGGGGTCACAGGTTGATTTGGGTAAGGGGAGGGACAGTATGGAAAGAGTCTGTGACCAGCATGATGACATTGGGAAAAGGAAGGTCACAGAAATGTCCACATAAGATATATAGACAACAGAGGCAAATATTGGTATATGCACAATACTGCATTACCACTGATACCAACACCAGGCTACAGATAAATGAGAAAACTGAAATCAGGTGAGGGTTGGTGAACAAGAATGTACCCTAGACCAAGGATAGTTTTAGCTGAAGGTAATCTTGCATAGATACTAAAAAACAAACAAAAAACAAATCCAAACTCACTGTGGTGGAGTCGGATCTGACTATAGCGACCTGCCCTTTGGGTTCCAAGGCAATATCACTACAGAAGTAGACTGCCCAATCTTCCTTCTGAGGAGTGGCTGGTGGGTTTGAACTGCCAGCCTTCTGGTTAGCAGTCAAATGCCTTAGGCACTACACTACCAAAGCTCCCACTGCATGGATACTAGTGATACAAAATTAGCCACACTCATTACAGAAGCAACAGAAGACTGAGTTGGAGTAATCTCTCAGAGACAATCAAACACCTTGGAAAAGAGAATCACCAGGCCTGTCAACTTGGGACCATAGTATTGGGGGACACAAGTTCAACTGGCACAACATAGTACGTAAAAATCTTGTTCTACAACCTACTTTGGTGCGTAGTGACTGGGGTCTTAAAAGCTTTCGAGTGGCCATCTAAGATGCAGCTATTGGTCTCCTCTCATCTGAAGCAAAAAGAGTGAAGAAAATCAAAGAAAGACATTTGGAAACAATTAGTCCAAAGATATAATGGACTTTGAAACCAGAAGAGCTAGATGGTGCTTGGCTATCAATTCCAACCCCTCGGGAAAGGATCAAAACTGGAGATCCTGGATAGAGTGGGAGGAAAAATGTGGAACAAAATTCAAAAACACAAAAATGACCAGAATTACTGGATGGATGGAGTCTGGTGGGACCCCCAAGACTATGGCCCCAGGATACCCTTCAGGCCTGGGTTTGGATTCACTCCCAAAGATCGGCTTTCAGCCCAACAGTAGAAAGACTTACATGCAGAACTCCCAACCCTGGGCAATACACCTACCTACTCTAGGGAGATACTCCCCATAGAGCAATCAGCCGTGGGGCACCAGAGGGGCAGCAGTCACATGGAAAGAAAGCTGGACAGAAAGGAGTGCAGACATAAGAAGGACACAGGGAGGGGGTGGTCACAGAGATTGGAGGAGAGGAGAGTATGTTATGGTTGGGGATGGTAACCAGGGCTTGAAAACAAATGTACACGAACTGTTGAATGTAAAACAAATTTTGCTCTGTAAATTTGCACCCAAAGCACAATGAAAAAAAGAAAAAAAAATTAAACACTGAGAATACCATATGCTTGGACCTGATGATTGCCCACGTTGTTGCATTTTTTAGAGATCTCTCTCTCTTATTTTTCTCCCCGTGTATAGATTTGGGTATTTGTTTTTAAGTTTTTGTTTTTCCATGTGGAGCACTCCCTTGAGTAATATTTGCAGAGCTGGTCTGGTAGTGACAAATTCTCAGAACTTCTATTTATTTGGGAATATCTTGATTTTTTCCTTGCTTTGAATGACAATTTTGCTGGGTATGATTTCTAGGTTGGCAATTATTGTCATTTAATATTTTAAAAATATCACTCCACTGTCTTCTGGCCTCTAGAGTTTCTGAAGAGAAACTGCATTGATTCTTATGAACAATGATTAGTATGCTACATTTGTATTTTTCTCTTGCTCCTTTCAAAATTCCTTCCTTTTCTTTGGTTTTCAAGAATTTTAGCAAAATGTGGTGCATGGCTGATCTTTTTGTATTTCTTCTAATTAGAGTTCATGTAGCCTCTTATATTTGTAGGCTTGGTTCTCTACGCAAGTCAGAAATTTTATATGATTTATCTCTTGGAAAATTCTTTCTATGTATTTATTATTGTTATGGTGCTCTGGAGTTTCAATAATTTTAACTTAAATTTCCTAATTGAGTTTTATGTTTCCATTTGGCTTTGTTTCCTTTTCTTTGTTCTTTTCTCATTCCTCTTGAAACTTGGTAAGTTCAGTTACAGTATCAAGTAGCTAACTTATTCTATCATCTGTCTGTTCTGTTATATTGTTGAATATTTCTCTTGCATTTTCTAATTCAGTTGTTGTATTCTTCAGTAACAGTAATTATATATCTATCTATATTTATATCTATATAATCAAAACCAAACCCACTGTTATTGAGTTGATTCGGACTCATAGCAATGGGTGTTCGAGGTGGTAAATCTTTATGCAAGTAGATTGCCCAGTCTTCCTTCCCTGAAGTGGCTGGTGGGTTTGAATCACCATCCTTCTGGTTAGCAGTGAAATGCCTTAGACATTGCACCACCAGAGCTCTCTCTCTCTCTCTCTCTCTCTCTCTCTCTATATATATATAATTTCCTTATTGAGTTTTTCCAAGTCTGGATCTCAGTTTGTTTGCTGTGTGCTTTTTACTTTCTTTAAACAAATTTAGCACCACTGTCTGGAATTTTTCTATTTTCTGCATTAATCTGGTCTCTACAGGAGAAATTTCTTCTTCATATTTTTCTTTTGATTGGTTCTTCTCTTGTGATTTTTTGTTTTACTATTTTTGTAGAACCTCAGACTTTTTGATATCTTTTATAAAAATATTCTAAATTCTAAGTTTTCCGATTTTTAGAACTCAGATTTTGCACCGGTTGTAAGTCGGAGCTCTGGTAGCATAGTGCTTAAGGCACTTGACTGCTAACCAGAAGTCCGGTGGTTCAAACCCACCAGCCACTCCTCGGAAGGAAAGTTGTGCAATCTACTTCTGAGGTGATATTGCCTCGGAAACCCAAGGAGGGGTCGCTATGAGTTCTGTCATACTCGACGGTACATAACAACAACAACAACAACAACGAGTCAGATTCGACTCCATGGCAATGGTTGCGTTTTGTGTTGGATCTTCCCCTAAGAACCACTAGAGGACACTCTTGTCCTTAGGTGCTTTATTTTATTTTACTTATTTTCAGCACTAAGTTCTGTGTAAGGTTTTTATCTGGGTGCTTAAGGTCTGGATGCTTATTCTGGCTGGTTCTCCCTGAGGTGGCTGATTTTATTGATGTATAAGCTACCCTCTCCTCTAAGGTTCTGGTTGTGGTCCTGAGCATACTCCTGGGATTGGTTTCCTTTACCCTGACAGGTGTCATTTGAGAAGGCTTAGCCTCTGCAGCTCAACGTGCATGTGTGAGGGTTTTTTGCTGGCTACAGACATGGGCATAAGCAGTGGGGCTTGGCTTTCATGAGGCAAAGGTAGGGAGCACTATATGTCTTCCCTTCATGGGTATCCCTATGCAGGTTCTCTCATGGAGTCCCGCTGTGAGCAGGAAGTCAGTTGTTTCCCTTTGTGTTACCTGTCTGAAGTATTTTTCTCATCCTGACTGAAGGCCATGTTGTGCAGTTTTACAATTTGCCTAGGTCCTAGAATATGTTCACTTCAGGTCTTGACAAGATTCAACAGCACTCACAGTGCCTTTGGCCCCTTTGACCCCTCCCAAGTGCACAGATCACAAACTCCCACAGCCAGTCTCTGTCACCTTAAATGTCAGGTTAGTTTCCTCAGTTTTACTCCCTTCTTGTGTTCTTTGTTTGGGATGTTGTCCATTCCCTTCTTGTGTTCTTTGTTTGGGTTGTTGTCCATCCTTGTCCCAGAATGGCCAAAATGAGCTGACTCCTGTAGGTGGCAGCAGCTAGTGTCTCTCAGTGTCTGTGCCTCCCCTGCTCTTCCTCTCCTCTCTTTCTGGACTTACTTTGACTCTCCAACGCTTCAGCTGCCACCCTAAGATCTGATTGAGATCTCAGTCTGTGCTTGCTGTTATTTGTTGTTCAGTGGGTTAGTTTCTGGGAGATCAATGAGAGCAACTACTTACTCTACCATCTTGCCCTGCCTCTTACCTATTTCTAATGAAAAAAAAAAAAAAAAAATTCAGCATACTATGAAAAGAAAGGAATTCTTCAATCTGATAAAAGACATCTATGAAAAAACCTCTGGATAACATCATACATAGTGGTCAAAGACTGGGAATTTCTCCTAGAATAAGGACAAAGCAAAGATGTCTACTCTTACTATTTCTGTTTAACATTTTTTGGAAGTTTTAGCCAGTGAACTAAGTCAAGAAAAAGTAATAAAAGTGAAAGTTTATTCACAGACGACATGCCCATCTACATAGAAAATACAATGAAATGTGAAAAAGAACAAAAAAAGCTACTAGTGCTAACTAAAAGTGAGTTTAGGATCTTTTGAGCTTAGGATCTCATCACAGAATACAAAATTAATATAGAACATTCAATTATGTTTTTATACACTAGCAGCAAACAATTGGAAGTTGAAATTTTAAAAATACTACTTACAATAGCATAAAACATATAAAATGCTCAGGGATAAATCTTAGAACAGATTTTAATACCTGTACACTGAAGCCTACAAACTATTGCTGAGAGATACTTAGGAAAACCCAAATAAAAGGAGAGACATACCTTATTGCAGTGTAGTGAATTGCTTTAATATGACCCTTCTAGCCATGGTCTTATAACTCCAATGAAATGATTGCGTGAGACTATGCCAAAAACTTGCATGGGCCCATCAGTGGGACTGGTCAGTTTTGCTAATGCAAATAAGGTGCATGGAACCCTTGTAGAGGATTGGTTAGTTTTGTCATCCTCTTAGGTTTAAAGGGAGACAATCCTAGAGATCGGGGGAACCTCACTACCAACAGGAAGAAGAGCTGAGAGTAGAGTACGTCTTTTGGACCCAGAGTTCTTGCACTATTAGACCCAGAAGCAGAAAGAGTTGTAACATTCAGGATGGCACAAGATGACAGCAGCACAGATCTGGCAGGTAGGCTCATTGACCCATAAAGTGAGAGAGGTGAACACCTTCAGGCAGGAGGCTTCCTGGAGGAGTGGGGTGCCTCTGGGCACTCACTGCAGAACTAAAGAGCTGAGTAATGCTTGCCTAAGCAGGGCAGAGGCCAGGCCAAGAGCTGGGACTGAAAGCAAGGGCCAAGGGCCAAAAAAGAGGCCTGCTTCCAGGCACAGCCAAGAAGAAGCTGTCCTGAGCAAAGAACAGTATCTTGACTCATTCCTGTTACTTCCAAGTTGATCCTGATCCTAAATTGTAAATGGTTACTTCCCTAATAAACCCACAATCATGAGCATGATTGCAATGACTTATCAAATCCAGCAGAGAAATAGTGTCATGGGAGGGGAAGTATTGGTAAAAATATCATCTGACCCCTACCTCCTAGAAATCAGCTTTCAGCTGATGCTGATCTTGATTCTCTCTTCTCCTCCTGAAGTTAAATGAGGTCTGATGCTACATCATTTTTACACTTGTTCATGGGTCCAAAACTCAATATTGTTAAGAAGTCATTTCTCTTCAAATTGTACTTAATGCAGTTCCAATGAAACTACAGCAGATTTTTTGTAAAAATTGACTGAAGATTCTAAAATTCATACAGAAATGCAAAGAAAATTTAAAAAGACTAAAACAAGTTGGAGGACTAACAGTATGTGATTTCCAGTCTTATCATAAAGCTACAGTAATCAAGATTGTATGGTATTGGACTAAAAATAGACAAATCAATAAAACAGATTAGAGAGTCCAGAAATAATGGGCTCCAGATATATGGGAAAACTGATTTTTTTTTTTTACAAATGTGCAAAGGCAATCCAATATTCAAGAGATAGTCTTTTCAATAAATGATGCTGGAATAACAGGATATGTACATAGAAAATGATACATTTATAGCCTTACCTCATACTACATACATAGATTAACTCAAAATGGGTCATACACTTAAATGGAAGAGGCAGAGCTATAAAACTTCCAGAAGAAAGCATAAGAGAAAACTGTGATTTTGGGTTAGTGTTCTGGTTACCTAGTGCCACTCTGGGAGCTCTGGTAGCATAGTGCCTAAGGTACTTGACTGCTAATCAGAAGGCTGGCAGTTCAAACCTACCAGCCACTCCTTGGAAGGAAGATGGGGCAATATACTTCTGTAGTGATACTGCCTTGGAAACCCAAGAAGGGGTTGCTATGAGTCGTGTCCAACTCGATAGCACATAACAACAAGTGCCGCTCTGACAGGAATATACCACAGACAGGATGGCTTGAACAAATAGGAGTTTATTCTCTTAAGTTTGGAGGCTTTAAGTCCAAGCTCAAAGTGCCAGGCTGTAGGGGCTGGGTGAAATCCCCTTGACCTTGGGCTTCACTTTGCCTCTTGCTTTCAGCCCACTGAAGCTAGAGGCCTATCTTCACTCAGGCAGCTACTGGCTGCTGAGGCTAACAAGCCCAAGGTCGACAAAATGGCACAGTCACAATGTTACCAAACCACATGGCAGGCCATTAATTTAAGTCCAGTGAAAGTCACAAGGTCTGCAGAGCATGGCCGGCTGCTGAACAATGACTCGGCTACATGAAGGGTTCAAGCGTGACATAAGCTAGAGACTATCCCCAAGGCTTTTCCTTATATTTAAGAAGCAGACCAAAAGGCAGCTACTCAGCTGCTTGTGGTAGATCCCACCACGGAGTTGATTGTCAGTCTCATCATGGGGAATAAATGCCTAGCCACTCAACCAGGCCCAGCCAAGTTGACACACAAACCAAACTACCACAGTTAGGCAAAAACAAAACGAAAAATACAAAATTATAAAAATGAAATTAATAAATAAGACTTCATCAAAATTAAAATCTTCTGCTCAGAAAAGGCACTGTTTAAAGAATGAAAGTAAGTCATGGACTAGGAAAAGTATTTGGAAATCATATCTGATAAAGGTCTCAGGATGAGAAAATATAAAGAACTCTCAAAACTCAATAATAACAAACAATTAAAAATGTGCATAATATTTGAATGTCAACAAAGAAGATATATAAATGGCAAGTAAATATCATGGAAAGATGTTTAATATCATTAGTTATCAGAACAATACAAATTAAAACCACAAAGAGACACTGCTATATGTCTATTAGAATGGCTAAAATTAAAAGACTAACCATACTAAGTGTTGGAGAATGTGTAGAGAAACTAAAATGTACAATAATGGCTTAGAATCTGCTTGGACTTCAACTAGCTATTCTTAGCAGTTGAAATTTACTTTTTATAGAATTGAATTCTTATTAGGTAAATTAATATTTTGAACACTAAAAATGCTCAATTTACTTCACTCTTTAGACAAATCTCTACATTTTCTGCTTTTCATAACAAATAATCATGTTCATGACCCTGAGATCAGAAGAATTAGATGGTTCCCCGCTACCATAAGCCAACCACTCAAAAAGGGGTCAAAATTGGAGATCCTGGATAGAGTGGGAGAAAAATGTGTAACAAAATTCAAAAACACAAAAAAGACCAGGATTACTGGTCAGATGTTGCTGCTGTTGTTATGTGCCGTTGAGTCGGCCCCGACTCATAGCGACCCCTCCTTGGGTTTCTGAGGCAGTATCATTACGGAAGTAGATTATCCCATCTTCCTTCCGAGGAGTGGCTGGTGGGTTTGAACTGCCAGCCTTCTGGTTAGCCGTCAAGTGCCTTAGGCACTATGCTACCAGAGCTCCTATTGGTCAGATAGAAATGATGAAATCCCTGAGACTATGACCTGTACTCACCCTTCAGGCCTGGAATTGAATTCACTCTCATGTCTTAACTCTCAGCCAAACAATAGACAGGCCTATGAACTGAACAATTACACCAGAGAGATGCACTACCTAGAACAGTCAACCAAGGGAGATCAGAAGGGCAGCATTCGTCCAGGGAGAAATCTAAGGAGGCAGGAATGCATAGGAAAGAAGGATCTAGGGAAAAGATAACAGGAAGGAAGTGGGAGAGAGCTGTTACACTGTGGGAGTTGTAATCAATGTCACAAAACAAAATGTGTATGAACTGTTGAATGGAAAATGAATCTGCTTTGTAAAATTTCACCCAAATCATAATGAGAAGTTGTTTTGTTTTTCATCATGTGATGGGGAATGAAATAAAGGGAGTCACACTGTTTTAGAAATGAGATTTAGATGGGAGAAGTAGCAACATAAGGAGAAAATCATAACTGAAAGACATTCAGAATTACTGACTTTCCTTTGTGGTCAAGTTAAATATTCATTTGAGGAAAAAAAAAAAAGTCTTCTAACTTCATACTATGTTTTGTGATTTGTATAAATTTTAATTATTTTTCTTTTATTATAAGTTAGATAGATTGTGTCATTATGTGAAAATACTACATCTCTTGGGTAAGCCATAAGCTAAGTGATATTTAACTGTCTAGAAACTTTATTTATTCTTATATGTGTGGTTTTGAATGTTTGTGTTGCACTCTGGTACCTGCCCATTGTGTTTGTATTACTGGAAGCCGCCTGTTTTCCTGAACTTAAGTACTTCTCCTTTATTTAAGGGAGAATATCAGCCTCTGGCTGTAAATCACCAGAAGATGTTAAAAAGACATTGTTGCTGTTGTTGTTATTTGCCATCAAGTCTACCGACTCATAGCGACCCCTCCTTGGGTTTCTGAGGCAGTATCACTATGGAAGTTGATTGCCCCATCTTCCTTCCAAGGAGTGGCTGGTGGGTTTAAACTGCCAGCCTTCTGGTTAGCATTCAAGTGCCTTAGGCACTACGCTAACACAAACAAGTGTAGGAAGGATGAAAAAAGGCAGACTTCGAAGAAAAAGAAGTAGGTGTCTGAAGCATTCCTGGTGAAAAGTCCTTATTGATTATTTAAGAAAAACATTGGTGGGTGGCTCAATGCTTGGAATCTCTAGAAAACATTCTATGCCAACATGAAAGATATTCATTACACTATAAGTCCTAGAGTCTTGAAATAGGGTCTTGAGATCATCTGATTTCAAATCCTAAAAACAGGAATCTCTCATGAGACTTCTAATATGCTAAAATTAAAATCTGTCCAGTAACTGTTTATTTACAAAATTAGTAGAAAGCACATACATTTTATTCCTGGTGTCTGGCACATCTCTCTCCTTTCCCAAGCTTCTACTGATAATGATATTGAATCCATATTTTAAAAGTCCATGAATAAGTTCTAGGTCCGAATAGTTTAAAGCTTTACCTGCAAGAAAAGTTATTTAGAATTAGATATGTAAAAGTTTACCACCATCACACTGATACAAGATAATAAGAATAATTATTTACTGAATTCACTCCTTTTATAATGAATCTGTGTCATTTTTTTGGGGAACCTAAACTACCTTCAAGATAATAAGGTTAAAGGTGGGAGTCAAAGCAGATTCATTAGCAACGTATGAACAACTAGCTCCTCCTCAATCATACATTCTGTCCAGGGGAGGGAAAGTGTGAGAATGAGAGCTGAAACCCCTTGCCCAAATTTCTATTAGAATAAAACAAGATAGCATAGGAAAACCGAACATATCAGTCACAGCAGTAGTTGAAGTCAGAGGAAATTCTCGGTTAAAAAAGATTAAAACTCTTGGGTGGAAACAAAAATCACAATGCAATCATAAGACATAACAAGTTAAACTAAAATGATTGAAAGTGAAACAATGGCCAAAGAATACAGGAGTTAAAATGTCACTTAAAAAGTGTAAAATTTACTGGGGGGGAGCATTACAGAAAGTCATTTTATACTGATAAGAGATGTAAGTCACAATAAAGATATCACAGTAACAAGCTTGTATACATTAAATAATACTGCAACAAAATACTTAAAGAAAAACTGTTAGACTGATCAATATGTACTACTACAACTAAACAATAATGGAAGGTTTTAAGTACAACTCTGAACAACTTGTAAAAATTTAAAAGGAATTTGAATCATGTAGTAAAGTTTTCTTAGTGGTTATTTACTGTAATTTTACTTCTTGAGAATAAAATTTCTTTTCCAATGCCTAAGTTGTACTTTTCAAAACTGATATAGAAAGCTATAAAGGATTTTCTGGCCAAGATGGAGTAACCCCATTTCTCCAAGATCCTCCCTCTTATAGCTAAAAAATCCTGGACCTAACACAACAAGCAAGCATTTGAAGACTCTTTTTTTAAATTTCTCTTTATTTTGATTTGGGTGAAAATTTACAGAGCAAATACACTTTCCATATAGCAGTTCACATACATTTTGTCTCATGACATTGACCACAATTTACAACAATGCAACATCTCCCCTCCTACTTCCTCCTGATAGTTACTCTTCCCTGTGTCCATCCCTCCATGCACTCCTGCACCCTGAGCTGTCTCCCTGTGCATAAGCAGCCCTTCTTTCTCCCATGCTTGTTGTCTCCAAGAGTGTAACTACCTCAAGTAAATGTTCAACTCATATGCCTGTCTATTGTTTGGCTGGAAGCCACAGGCGTGCGTTCAATTCCAGACCTGAAGGACAGCTAGGGGCCATAGTCTCAGTGGTTCCACCAGGCTCTATCGGGCCAGCAAACTGGTCCCCCTCTTTTTTTTTTCCAAATGATTTTGAGTTTTGTTCCACATTGTTCTCCCTGTCTATCCAGGATCTCCTACAAAGATCCTCTTCCAAGTGGTTGACAGTAGTAGCCAGGCACCATCTAGTTCTTCTGGTCTCATAGTCATATAGGTTGCAGACAGGATGGTGTACCAGTCACTAGGACTAATTGTTTCCTTGAATTTTCAGTTTTCTTCATTCTTCTTAGCTCTGGATGAGGAGAGACCCATCGTGGCATCTAGATGGCAGCTTGCAAGCTTTTAAGATCCCAGTTGCTACTTGCCACAGTAGGAGGTAGAACAATGTTTTGTGTAGTATGTTATGCCAATTGAGCTTGATGTCCTCTGCGACTATGATCCCAAGCCCACAGGTTCAGCTACTTGGTCCCTCTAGGTAGCTGGCTGTGACCACACAGTGACTACAACCTTGCCCCTTGTCAGTTCAATTATACACCTGGGAATTCAGATCATACACATAAAGTTATAGGACCATTGTCTGTCAACCCTATACATGTTCTAAGGTGCACTCCCCACTTCATAGACATACCTGAAATACATATAATATTTCAGCCTGTCCACCCATCTATCCACCCATATACCCGTTTGCCTTCACTGACCATGCCGTACTATATGCGCAAAAGGGTTCATCTTTTTTGTTTGTACTTGCCATGTACCTCTCTATGTCTTTCTCTTCCTCAATGCCACTATTTTGATCACTCACGTTTGGTACATTGCCTTTCTCTTCACCCAAATCAAAACTTATCTCTATCTATCTAACAGTATTCCCTCCCTCCCCTCCCACCCCTGGTAACCGACAAAGAAAATGGTCTTCCATACATAAATGTTTCCTTGACTATTACAATAACGGACTAATACCATATTTGTCCTTTTGTGATTGACTTATTTCACCAGCATAACGTCCTCCAGGTTCATCCACGTTATGTGGTGTTTTGCAGATTCTGTATTATTTTTTAGGATTGCATAGCATTCCATTGTGTGTATGTAACATAGTTTGGATATCCATTCCTCAGATGATGGACACCTAGGTTGTTCCCATCTTTTGGCTATTGTAAATAGTGCCACGATGAACACGGGTGTGCATATGCCTGTTCTTCTCATGGCTCTCACTTCTTTAGGATATATACCTAGTAATGGAATAGCTGGGTCAAATGGTATTTCTAATTCCAACTTTTGATGGAATCGCCATACTGCTTTCCATAATGGTTGTACCACCAGCAGTGTATGAGAGTCCCAATCTCTCCACATCCTTGCCAGCATTTGTTATTTTCTGTCTCATTGAACTTTGCTACTAGTGCTGGAGTAAGATGGTATCTCATTGTTGTTTTGATTTGCATCTCTCTAATAGCTAATAATCATGAGCATTTCTTCATATGTTTGTTGGCCACTTGAATATCGTCCTTGTTGAAGTGTCCATTCATGTCTTCTGCCCATTTTTTAATTGGATTGTTTGTCTTTTTGTTATTGAGGTGTTGGAGTTTTCTATAAATTCTAGAGATAAGTCCCTTGTCAGATATGTAATTACCACATATTTTTTCCCCAATCTGTAGGTTCTCTTTTGACTCTTTTGGAGATGTCTTTGGAAGCACATAAAAATTTAATTTTTAGAAGGTCCCAATCATCTGGTTTCTCTTCTGCTGTTTGTGCATTTTGAGTTAAAGCATTGGAAGACTCTTAAAGATAGAAGGAAGAAAGTAGACTGCCTAGAATCTCAGGAACTGAGAAATGACACAGTAGTGAGTTACCTGGGATTTCCTTATTGCCTCTCATATACCCCAGACAAGGCACTGTAGAAGCCTCAAACTGAAACCACCAATAGGCACAGACAAAAAAAGACTCCAAGAAAATCTCTTACCCCTAGCCAAATAAATAAATAAAATAAAAGTAATAATAATAATTGCACTATACAGTCAGAATCAATTCGGATTCCAACTTAGTAAAAATTAACTCTCTATAGCCAAGGGACTGGGAAAAGGTGGCCTAACAACAGAGAAAGGGGCCTTGATGGCACAGAGTGATTAAGTCCTAGGCTGCTAAGAAAAACTCAGCAGTTTGAATCCATAAGAGAATCTGCTGCAGTAAAGACCTGATGATTTGCTCCCATAAATATTACAACCTAGGAAATACTATGGGATAGTTCCACCCTATTACATAGCATCATTATGAGTCAGAATCCACTGAGTGACAAACAACAGAAAACTTGCTCTATTCCAGCCAAGCACCACACTGCTCCCTGCAGTTCTTTCACATACCTTTACTCCAAGGGAAGAAGATAGGCAGGGCTCAAACTTGCCTACCTAGTGGTGACAGTGTGGCTGAGCAGGAATCTAATATTCCATCCTTCACCTGGCAGAATCACCAGCGTAGTGTCATGTAGCGTCAGTGGCATGCTGTGCTTCCCACCCACCCAGCAACAACAAGATTAATAAAGTGGTGTGATATGGGGCTAATCAACGTTCTAGCTTCCCTCTATCCATAGGGTCAGCCGTGTCCAGTAGGGAGCAAAACCTTCACACTCACGTATTAGTTTTGAGACTGAACCAACTTCAAGCTAACTCAAGAGACAGCAAGCTGGTGCCCCTTTCACTGGGAAGGTATTAATGGCCAAAAAGGGTGCTGAACTCCCATTCCTCCCATCTGCAGTAAGTGAGTAAGCGCTCCACAATTGCCAGCCTATGTCGGTGGTGCCCAGCAGGAAGCTGCACACACACACACACACACACACAGCGGGCCCTTGTGCAGCTTTGCCTCAGGGAGATTGTTTGATGAAAACAAAACAAATAGGATCCAGAGTACCTGTGCATAGAAAATCTACCCTTAAAGAATGGCAAAATGAAGCTATCTGAACAAAAAGGAATTGATAACAGAAGAAGCTTATAACTTCTGGGAAGTTCCCAAGATGAATCAGATGTTGGAATTATATATGAGTAAGATAGCCATCACAAAAATGCATCAATGAGCAATGAACATGCTTGAGACAAA
Organism: Orycteropus afer afer; assembly: GCF_000298275.1. Lineage (NCBI taxonomy): Eukaryota > Metazoa > Chordata > Mammalia > Tubulidentata > Orycteropodidae > Orycteropus > Orycteropus afer. Next base: position 2,293,674 of record NW_006921851.1, on the reverse strand, counting down.
TGAAAAAAGAGAAAATCTCAGCAAAGATAAAAGCTATAAAACAAACAAATGGAAATTATAGAACTAAAAAAATCAATAATCTAAAAAACTTGAATGAGCTCAATATTATAGTGCAGATGAGAGGATAGAACTAGCAAATTTGAGGACAGATCAGTAGAATTTATGCAACTGAAATTACAGAGAGAAAATAGACTGAAAAATAATGAACAGTCTCAAGGACTTGTGGAATAACAATAAAAGAGCTAACATTTCTATTTCATCAAAATCCCAGAAGAAAGCGAGAGGGAGTGGGACTGAAGAGCTACTAAAAATACAATGGAGAAAACTTCCTAAATTTTGTAAAAGATGGAAATCTATAGATTGAAGAGACTCAGAAAAGCCTCAAATCAGATAAGTCAAAGAAATCTACATAAGATACATTATAATTAAAATTCTTAAAACTAAAGACAAAGAATAACTCTTTTTAAATTTTATTGTGATTTGGATGAAGGTTTACAGAGCAAATTCACTTTCCATACAGCACTTTATATACACTTTGTCTCATTACATTGACCACAGTTTCCCACAATGCAACAGCTCCCCTCCCATCTCCTCCCCACAGTTACCTCTTCCCAGTGTCCATCCCTCCATGGGCTCCTGTCCCCTGAGCTGTCTCCCTGTGCATA
>NW_006921851.1:2284766-2288129 GCF_000298275.1 Orycteropus afer afer | reverse complement strand
CTTGTCTTGTATGGTGGCTTTTGTCTTAAAATCAATTTGATCAGAAATTAATATTGCCACTCCTGCTCTCTTACAGTTGCCATTTGCTTGACATATCTTTTTCCAACCTTTGATTTTTAGTCTATTTTTGTCTTTGAAAAGACAAAGAATAACTCTTGAAGAAGCTTTTGTTGTTAGGTGCTGTCGAGTCGATTCTGACTCATAGGGACCTTATGTACAACAGAACGAAACACTGCCCGGCGTCCACCATCCTCATAATACTTGGTATACTTGAGCCATCATTGCAGCCATCATGCCAGTCCATCTTGTTGAGGGTTTTTCTTTTCTTTTCTGACCCTCTACTTTACCAAGCATGATATTCTTCTCCAGGGAATGGTGCCTTCTGACAACATGAGAAACATAAGTGAGACAAAGTCTGGCCATTCTTGCTTCCAAGCTTCCAAGTAGCATTCTGTTTGCACTTCTTCCAGGACAGATTTGTTCATTCTTCTGGCATTCCATGGTACTTTCAGTATTCTTTGCCAATACCACAACTCAAAAGCATCAACTCTTCTCCAGTCTTCCTTATTCATTGTCCTGTTTCATATGCATATGAGGTGATTGAAAAAAACATGGCTTGGGTTAGGTGCACCTTAGTATTCAAACTGATATTTTTATACCTCAGCACTTTAAAGAGGTCTTTTGCAGCAGATTTTCCCAGGACAATATATATTTGATTTCTTGACTGCTGCTTCCATGGATATTGATTGTGAGTCCAAGTAAAATGAAATCTTTGACAACTTCAGTCTTTTCTCCATTTATCATAATGCTGCTTACTGGTCCAATTGTGAGGATTTTCATTTTCTTTATGTTGAGGTGTAATCCATACCACAGGCTATAGTCTTTAATCTTCATCAGTAAGTGCTTCAAGTCATCTTCACTTTCAGCAAGCAAGATTGTGTTGTCTGTATATCACAGGTTGTTAATAAATCTTCCTCCAAACCTGATGCTATGTTCTTCTTCATATAGTCCAGCTTCTTGGATTATTTGCTCAGCATGCAGATTGAATGAGTATGGTGAAGGGATACAACCCTGACATATACCCTTTCTGATTTTAAATCATACAGTATCCCTTTGTTCTATTCAAACAACAGCTTCCTGGTCTATGTATAGGTTCCTCATAAACACAATGAAATGTTCTTGAACTCCCATTCTTCTCAATGTTATCCATCATTTGTTATGATCCACACAGTTCAATGTTTTTGTATAGTCAATAAAACACAAGTAAACATCTTTTTTATATTCTTTGGTTTCAGCCAAGATCCATCTGACATCAGCAATGATATCCCTCATTCCATGTCCCCTCCTGAATCAGCTTGCATTTCTGGAAGTTCCCTGTCAATATATTGCTGCAACCATTTTTGAATTACCTTCAGTAAGATTTTACTTGTATGTGATGTTAATGATATTGTTTGATAATTTCCATATTCTGTAGGATCCCCTTTTCTTTGGAATGGGTACATATATGGGTTTCTTTCAGTCAGTTGGCCAGACAAATTTCTTGGCATAAACTAGTGAGAGCCTCCAATGGCACATCCATTTGTTGAAACATCTCAGTGGGTATTCCATCAATCCCCGGAGCCTTGTTTTTCACCAATTCCTTCAGTGCAGATTCGGCTTCTTCCTTCAATACTATTGGTTCTTGATGATATGCCACCTTCTGAGATAGGTGAACAGCAACAGATACTTTTTTGTACAGTGACTATGTGTATTCCTTCCATCTTCTTTCAGTGTTTCCTGAATCATTCAGTATTTTGGCCATAAATTCTTTCAATATTGCAACTTGAGGCTTGAATTTTTTCTTCAGCTCTTTTAGCTCTAGAAAGGCAAAACACATTCTTCTCTTTTGGTTTTCTAATTCCAGGAAGCCAGGAAGAAACAATGCATTGGTTATGGGAGGACACTAGTCTGGATGACAATGTATTTCTCATCTGAAACCATGCACATGAGAAGGAAGTAGCTCAACATTTTCCCTATTTCACAAACATTTCAAGAACTGTTGGTCACAGATCCTATATCCAGAAAAAAAAATATCCTTCTGTTTTCAGATGAGGGAAAATTAAGAGTACCTGTGCATAGAAAATCTACCCTTAAAGAATAGCGAAATGAAGTTATCTGAACAAAAAGGAATTGATAACAGAAGAAGCTTATAACTTCTGGGAGAAAAAGAATTAAGAATAAATATAATAGACTGCTCTCTTTATAGGACACCTCATGGAATAGTGTTTAAGCACTCAGCTTCTAACCAAAAGGTCTGTAGTTTGAACTCACCAGTCACTCCATGGACAGTCTGCTTCCATAAAGATTTACAGCCATTGAACCCCTATGGGAAGGTCTACTCTTTTCCTTTAGGGTTGCTATGAGTCAGAATCAACTTGATGGCAATGGATGTATCCTTCTTAAACAGAATATTGCTTGATATAGTGCTTGAAGATGAGCCCTTAAGTTGGAATGCACTACACACTAGCACCAACAATGGACTCAAACCAATGATCTCAACACACCAATGGTGCAGGACCAGGCAATGTTTCTTTCTGTTATACATAGGTGGTCATAAGTTAGAGCTGGCTTGATGATAATTAATGAGATTTTTCTCATGAGTTTTCTGAATCATATTTTATGGTTGAAGCCAAAATTATGACATCATTTGATGTATCACTAGATGTATAAGAGGAAAGGATTTTAAAAAAATAATTTAAAAAGGCAATTATATATTAAAAGTAGGGATTCTAAGAGATCTAAATGAGTCTCTGTGTGGTGCAACCAGTTAATGGAGGCTCAAGTCTATCTAGAAGTGCCTTGAAAGAGCCAAAGTGACCTGTGATGGTTGGAGTAGTGAGAGTGTTAGCAATCATAACCAACCCAAAAAGGCAAGATCAAAGCCTTAGGAACAGAAGAACAAATATATCTGCTCCCCAGATGACTCAGATCTACCATTATTTATTGAACACCTATTATAAGTAAGCACTGTCCTTGGCTCTTGTGTTAGACTGGGTTCCCTAGAGAAACAAAACCAGTAAAGCTTATATATATATGTATATATATAGAAATTTATATTAGGAAAATGGCTCACACACTTATAGAGGTGGCAAGTCCAAAGTTCCTGGATCAAATGTCAAGTTGGAGACTTTTCCATATCAAGTTGTAGGCTTTTCCTGACCCTTGCAGTTGCAGGGGCTGAGGAGCTCAAGACTGGCAGGCAGTACACCAGCTGTTGACTCCAACAAATGACAAATCCAAGATCTCCAGGCCAAATGGTGGATTGTTCACACATGGACAGTTGTAGGCACCACAACAGAATCCTGATCCACAGAAGAATGTCTC
>NW_006921851.1:2282403-2283841 GCF_000298275.1 Orycteropus afer afer | reverse complement strand
AGGGACAGGAAGCAAAAATTCTTTGAGTGGGTCACTAGGGGTAATAGTGAGTGGTACCACTCTCATTTCCACCCCTTAGTTCCTGGACCCATGAATCCTGGCTACTGGAGAAACAGAACCATATATTAGATGCTGGTTTAGAGCATATGCAACCTCCTGGAGAACATTGCCCCAAACCTTCAAGGTATTGCCACCTAACTGGCACCATATTTGTTTTCAGCAGGTCATTCCATCGTTCTATCAAACCAGCTGCTTCAGGATGATGGGGAACATGGTAAGACCAGTGAATTCCATGAGCATAAGCCCATTGCCACACTTCATTTGCTGTGAAATGAGTCCCTTGATCTGAAGCAATGCTGTGTGGGATACCATGATGGTGGATAAGACATTCTGTAAGTTCACGGATGGTAGTTTTGGCAGATGCATTATGTGTAGGGAAGGTGAATCCATATCCAGAATAAGTATCTATTCCAGTAAGAACAAAATGCTGTCCTTTCCATGATGGAAGTGGTCCAATGTAATCAACCTGCCACCAGGTTGCTGACTGATCACCCTGAGGAATAGTTCCATATTGTGGACTCAGTGTTGGTCTGTGCTGTTGGCAATTGGGCACTCAGCAGTGGCGGTAGCCAAATGAGCCTTGGTAAGTGGGAGTTCATGTTGGTGAGCCCATGCATAACCTCCATCCCTGCCACCATGGCCACTTTGTTCATGAGCCCATTGGGTAATGACAGGAGTAGCTGGGGGAAAAGGACTTGTTTCCACTGAACATGTCATCCTATCCACCTGATTGTTAAAGTCCTCCTCTGCCGAGGTCATCTTTTGGTGGACATTCACATGAGACACAAATACCTTTACTCCTTTGGCCCATTCAGAGAGATCTATCCACATGCCTCTTCCCCATACATCCTTATCACCAATCTTCCAATCATGCTCCTTCCAAGTCCCAGACCATCCGGCTAAGCCATTAGCGATAGACCATGAATCCGTATATAATCAGTCATCTGGCCATTTCTTATTGCATGCAAAGTGAACAGCCATATGCATGGCTCGAAGTTCTGCCCATTGGGAGGATTTTCCTTCACCACTGTCCTTTAAGGAAGTCCCAGAAAAGGGCTGCAGTGACACTGCTGTCCACTTTCGAGTGGTGCCTGCATATAGTGCAGAATCATCTGTAAACCAGGCACGAGTTTTCTCTTCCTCAGTCAACTGATCATAAGGAACTCCCCATGAGGCCATAGGTGCAGAGTGGGGCAGGGAAGGTAATGTGACTGGAGTGGAGACCATAGGCATTTGGGCCACTTCCTCATGAAACTTACTTGTGCTTTCAGGTCCTGCTCAAGCCTGATCTCTGATATACCACTTCCATTTAATGACGGAGTGCTGCTGTGCACGTCCAACTTTATGACTCTGTGGGTCAGACAACACCCAGTTCATG
>NW_006921851.1:2267017-2281513 GCF_000298275.1 Orycteropus afer afer | reverse complement strand
GCAGCTGCAATTGGAGTCACCACCTGATTAAGTTTATGATAATCTACTGTCATTCTCCAAGATTTATCTGCTTTTTGCACAGGCCAAATAGGCAAATTAAATGGGGATGTGGTGGGAATCACCACCCCTGCATCCTTCAAGTCCTTAATGGTGGCAGTAATCTCTGCACCCCTCCAAGGATGTGGTATTGCTTTTGGCTTACTATTTTTGTAGGTAGAGGCAGTTCTAATGGCTTCCACTTGGCTTTTCCTACCATAATAGCCCTTAGTCTACATGTCAGAGACACAATGTGGGAATTCTGCCAATTGCTCAGTATATCTATTCCAATTATGCATTTTGGCACTGTGGAAATCACTAAAGGATGGGTTTGGGGACCCACTGGACCCACTGTGAGACACACCTTAGCTAAGACTCCATCAATAACTTGACCTCCATATGTCCCCACTCTGATTGGTGGGCCACAATGATGCTTTGGGTCTCCTGGAATTAGTGTCAATTCAGAGCCAGAGTCCAGTAATCCCCCAAAAGTCTGATTATTTCCTTTTCCCCAATGAACAGTCACTTTCATAAAAGGCCTCAGATCCCTTTGGGGAAGGCTAGGAGAAAGACTGATATTATAGGTTTTTGGCAATGTAGTGGGACATGGCCTCCCCTTCATTCAAGCAGTTGTGGGTCTGTAAACTGACTCAAGTCTGGGAATTGACTGAGAGGTTGTGACTCTGTGTTCTGATGATTCAATCTAGGTTGCTGTTCACGTGACCTGGAATTCTTCTGTCTATACAGATCAAGTAAAAATGTAGTAGACTTGCCATATATTTCACTATTAGGAACACCATGAGCAAGTAACAAATGCCATAATTCCACATGAGTCAGACTATTCTGATTACTGTTCTGACTCTGCTGTCCATTATGTTAACCATGCCCACCTTGGCTTTGTCAGTTAACTGCCACTTGGCCCCTACTACTACAGGGTCCAATAAGCCCTAATAAGTTAAATGTCTTAGTTCAATTAGGGCAGTTCCCAGTGTCAAATCAGGTTTACATAAAATAGCAATCACAGCAGTCTTCAAGGATGCTGGAGCTCCCTTCACAAATTTATTCCTTACCGTACTGGTGAAAGGTATGTTTTCCGGACTCTCCATTTCTGGCTCTACGGGTCTAATCTGATAAATCCATTCTAACAGGCCAATTTCCCTAAGCTTCTGGATACCTTCTTCTACATTATACCAAGACAGGTCTGGTACCTCAACTTAACTTAAGGTAGGCCACCGCATAATACATGCTTCAGTAAGCCAACCAAATAAACTATTAGATCCTTTCCTAACCTCTTGAGCTGAAACATTGAAAGAAGAATCCGTACTTCGTGGACTTAAATCAATAAACACAGACTGATCCAATCTTACATTCCTTGCACCATTATCCCACACCCTCAGTAGCCATTTGAGTACATATTCTCCAGGTTTCTGTCTGTACATGTTAGCAAAATCCAGTAGGTCTTTTCTGGTGTAGTGTATCACCTCCTTAGTCACACTTTCTATTTCACCTTTTGGGGCTCACTTGGACTTAACTTTAGTTATAGGTCTAGCGGCAACAATGGGTGGTTGGGGCAGTTCCTGAGAGCATTCAGGAATGTCTTTCATGGCCTCTGCCTCAGGCAATGACTCAGCAGGAACAGTTGGGCTAATCCCATCAAATTGAGGTGGAGGGGATAATGGCTTTACAGTAATCCCTTCAGATGGGAGGGATTCAACAGAATTTACAGGCTCTGTATCCTGATCTTCCTGACTATCTTCTGCCCATATGTCACCATTCCAGGTTTCAGGATCCCATTTTTTTCCCAATAAATACCCTCACTGTAACATCAGACACCATTCTGGGTTGGTGATTTAACTGGCATTGTAATTCAGCCACCCTTACAATAAGACTCTGGGTTTGGTTTTCAGCAATATCAGCTCTGTTACTAGAAGATGTAAGGCAGTCTTTCAGGGCACAACTGAAAGCTCTGAGGTCTTTTATGTGGCGCTTAAGCCAAGACTCAGCAACTCTGAGCTCATCTCCCTTTTTCACCACTTTGTCTAGAATAAGTAGGACCAACCAACCAGCTTCCCTATACTCCTCATGCTGACAAAATTGCAGAAAAGTATCAAATATCCAATCACCCAGAGTGTCACTTCTCACAAGTACTTGATCTATTGGTGGTGCTATTTTGTGTATTAATGTTGCCACCTCACACCATGGATTAGCAGGGCCCTCTTTACTGACAGAGGCAGGGTCACTAGTGTCTTTATCATTAATCAAATTGGAGAACCAATTTAGGAAGCCCATCCTTATGATTTTGTCTCTCTAGAACCACTCTCGGTACCAAATGTGTTAGACTGGGTTCTCTAGAGAAACAAAACCAGTAAAGTTTATATATATGTATATATGGAGACATTTATATTAGGAAAATGGCTCACACACTTACAGAAGCTGGCAAGTCAAAAGTTCCTGGATCAAACGTCAAGCTGGAGGCTTTTCCACGTCAAGCTGTAGGCTTTTCCTGACTCTTGCCGTTGCAGGGGCTGAGTAGCTCAAGGCTGGCAGGCAGTACACCAGCTGTTGACTCCAACGAATGACAAATCCAAGATCTCCAGGCCGAATGGTGGATTGTTCACTCATGGAAAGTTGTAGGCAGCACAACAGAATCCCGATCCACAGAAGAATGTCTCCTCTCCCAGAATGTCCACAGATATACTGGAAACAGGCCACACCCCTAGGGAAACTCCCCTTCAATGGATTGGCCACTCAAAACATAATCATCTGATTCCATCATGGGAACAATCACACCACAACAGCTCAAACCACACAGAATTGTGGTCCAGCCAAGTTGACACACAGCTCCAACTATCACAGCTCTGGAGTGCAAAAATAACTAAGACACATACTGCCCTGCATGACTTTTGGTAAATTATGGGAAATGGACACGTGGCAAATAATGTCAATGTTGCTGTTGTTGTTAGGTGCCGTCAAGTTGTCTCCAACTCATAGCGACCCTATGCACAGCAGAATGAAACATTGCCCGATCCTGTGCCAGTTCCACAATCCTTGCTTTGCTTAAGCCATTGCCACAGCCAGTGTGTCAATCCATCTGGTTGAGGGCCTTCCCCTCTTTCATCGACCCTCCACCTTACCAAACATGACATCCTTCTTCAGGGAATGGTCCCTTCTGACAACATGACCAAAGTAGGTGAGATGAAATCTGGCCATTCTTGCTTCCAAGGAGCATTCTGGTTGCACTTCCTCCAGGACAGATTTGTTAGATCTTTTAGCAGTCCATGGTACTTTCAACATTCTTCTCCAGCACCACAACTCAAAAGCATCAGCTCTTCTTCGATCTTCCTTATCCATGTCCAGCTCTCACGTGCATATGAGGCAATTGAAAATATCATGGTTTGGGTCAGGCGCACCTTAGTCCTCAAGGAGACATCTTTGCTTTTCAACACTTGAAAGAGGTCCTTTGCAGCCAATTTGCCCAGTGCTATATGTCATCTCATGTCCTGACTGCTGCTTCCATTGGTGTCGATTGTAGAACCAAGCAATGTGAAGTCTCTGACAACTTCAATCTTTTCTCCATTTATCATGATGCTGCTTATAGGTCCAGTTGTGAGGATTTTTGTTTCCTTTATATTGAAATGTAATCCTTACTGAAGACTGTATTCTTCAATCTTCATTAGTAAGTGTCTCAAGTCATCCTCACTTTCAGCAAGCAAAGTTGTGTCGTCAGCATATTGCAGGTTGTGAATGATTCTTCCTCCAATCTTGATGCTACATTTTTCTTCATATAGGCCAGCTTCTCAGATTATCTGCTCAGCATACAGATTGAACAAGTATGGTGAAAGGATACAATCTGGACGCACTCCCTTCTTGATTTTAAATCATGCAGTGTCCCCTTGTTCTGTATGAATGACAGCCTCCTGGTCTATGTACAAGTTCCTCATGAGTACAATCAAGTGTTCTGGAATTCACATTGAGTGCCTACAGTGCTGCATATGTTTGCTGAAACATCTTGATGGGTATTCTGTCAGTTCCTGAAGTCTTGTTTGTTGCCTGTGCCTTCAGTGCAGCATGGACTTTTTCCTTCAATACTTTTGGTTCTTGATCATATGCTGCCTCCAAAAATGGTTGAATGTCAACCAATCTTTTTGGCACACTAACTTTTATTATTCCTTTTAGGTTCTTTTGATGCTTTCTGCATCATTCAGTATTTTGCCCATACAATCTTTCAATATTGCAACTTGAGGCTTGAATTTTTTCTTTAGTTCTTTCAGCTTGAGAAATGCCAAATGTGTTCTTCTCTTTTGATTTTTTAAATCAGGTCTTAGTGTAATTGATTATAGTACTTTACTTTGTCTTCTCAAGCTGTTCTTTTTGAAATTTTCTGTTGCTGTTTTGCTTCATCATTTCTTCCACTCATTGTAGCTACTCTGTATTCAATAACAAGTTTCAGAGCCTCTTCTAGTATCCATTTTGTTTTCTTCCAGTCTTTTTAATGACTGAACTCCGCAACTCGTCTGGTCTTCAGTCATTGGTACTTAATATGCCAAATCTATTCCTCAATAGTCTTTAAATTCACAAGGGATATACTCAAGGTCTCACCCAAGCAATAATAACAAAGTTCAACAAGACAGAAAACAACAAATACTGACAAGGCTGTGGGGACACTGGAACTCTCATACAAAGCTGATGGGACTGTAAAATGGTGGAACTGGTATGGAAAATGGTATGTTGTTGTTGTTGTTATGTGCTGTCGAGTTGGACCCAACTCATAGTGACCCTCCTTGGGTTTCTGAGGCAGTATCACTACAAAAGTAGATTGCCCCATCTTCCTTCCGAGGAGTGGCTGGTGGGTTTGAACCTCCAGCCTTCTGGTTAGCAGTCAAGTGCCTTAGGCACTACGCTACCAGAAAATGGTATAGTGCTTCCTTATAAAGTTGGAAAAAAATACCATCTGATCCAACAGCCCCACTACTAGGTGTATGTACTAAAGAACTGGGAGCTGAGACATGAATAGATATATGCACACCCATGTCTATTGCAGCACTATTCACAATAACAAAGAGATGGAAACACCCTAAGTGTCTATCAATGGATGAATGGACAAACAAGCATTGTGTGTGTATACACACAATGGAATACTACGTAACATTAAAGAATAATGAAGACTCTGTGAAACACCTAATAACATGCATGAACCTGGAGGACATTATGCTGAGTGAAATAAATCAATCACAGAAAGACAAATACTGGGTGAGTCCACCATTATAAAAAGTAAAGAAAAGGTTTACCCATGCAAAGAAACATTCTTTGATAGTTACCAAAGATGGAAGTGGTGAGGAGGGAAAATTATTAGCTAGGTAGGAGACATGTACTAATTTGGGTGAACAAACAAACAAAAAAACTGCCATCGAGTCGATTCCGACTCATAGTGACCCCTCCTTGTGTTTCTGAGGCAGTATCTCTACAGAAGTAGATTCCCAACCTTCCTTCCAAGGAGTGGCTAGTGGGTTTGAACCACCAACCTTCTGGATAACAGCCAAATGTCTTAAGCACTACATCACCAGAGCTCCTAATTTGGGTGAAGGGAAAGGCAATATATACATAAAGGGAATTACCAGCACAATATCACTAAGGAAAAAGAAGACATGGAGAGGTGCACAAGATTTACAGACAACAAAAGTAAATACTGTTACATACACAATCCTGCATTATCAGTAATAAAAAGTATTGATCTATGAGTGGATACATAGGTAGATAAGATGAACAGGTATGTGTAGGCAGACAGGACCATACCCACAAGCATACATATGTTTGGCAAACAATATTTTTACATACATATTTGTATGTGCTGTAAAATTACCCATGTATGTATTAGAACTAATGAGAGAAAAGTCATGAAAACTTCTTAACCAAAATCAAACACCTTGAGGGAACAAATCACTGGGCCTGGGATCTCAGGACCATGGTTGTGGGGGACACCAAGGTCAATTGACATAACAGTCCAGAAAGACAATGTTCTACATCATACATTGGTGAGTAGTAACTGGGTCTTAAAAACTTGCGAGTAGCCATCTAAGGCACAATTATTTGTGTCTCCTTGTTCGGCGCAAGGAAGAGTGAAGAAAATTAAAGATGCATGGAAACAATTAGTCCAAGGGACTACTGGGACATGTGAACTTCCACTTCCACAGCCCTGAGACCAGAAGAACTATATGGCTACCATGGCCAACTGCTCTGAAAAGGATCATAAGAGGAGGTGTTGGATAGAGTGGGAGAAAAATGTGGAACAAAATTGTAAATAATAAAAAAGATCAGGCATACTAGTCTGATAGAGACTGGTAGAACTCATGAGACTATGACCCTTAGTCACCCTTCAAGCCTAGAACTGAATTCCCACCCATAGCTCAACTTGCAGCCAAACAATAGACAGGCCTATTAGATGAACAATAACACCAGGGATGTATGCACTCCTTAGAACAATCAACCATAAGATATCAAAAGAGCAGGTTTTGCCCAGAGTTAAAGCTCAGAAGGCAAGAATAGATAGGAAAGAAAGGCAAATGGAAATGACAATCACAGGGAGGAAGTGGGGAAAGTACTATGACATTGTGGGGACAGCATCCAATGTCATGTGTATGAAACAAAACGCGTATGAATAGTTGATTGGAAAACCAATTTGCTATGTAAACTTTCAGTCAAATCACAATAAAAAGTTAAAAAGTAAAAGTATACATACAGTAGAACATTTCCAAATATATAAAGACACAATACTACATATTGCTTAGGAATAATGTATGAAGAAGTATAAAAAGCAATAAGAGAATATCCACCAATTCAGGGTAGTGACTCCTTCTTGGGTTAAGAGGGGGAAGGAATAGAGGCGAAGTTTCTCTGTAACTAATTTCTTTGAAGAAAGTGAAGCTATCTCATGTAAATAGGGAAAACTATGTTAAAAACTGTTAAATTTGTTTGATGAATATATGAGTACTTGTTTTATTGTTTTCTGAACATGTATATACTATGTATATAAATGGCTCTAATAAGGATATTCTTTTATAATTCAAAATGTTAAATTTGTTCTGTATTTTCCACTTGAAATGGCTAACAAAGAAAACCAAAATACTTACGGAATTTAATAAATGGTTTCTGTTCTTTATGTTCAGCTTCATCAGACCTTTCGTCTTTTAAGTATGGTTTTGGTTTTTGCTCTGGGCCATTAGTATCTTGTTGATTCACCTGTTTTTCAAGGGACCAAGTTGATTCAGGCTTCTGGACTCTCTTCTGCTGGTTCCCATAATTAGGGTGAAAATAAATAAATAACAGAGCAGTCCAGATCCAAAGTATAATGGACGCATAGGATAAATATTGAATTATGTTATTTTTCATCGTAAACCTAGCTTTTTTGGAGGTTCATTTTTCAATTTCCTAAATCAGAAGGATATAAGAGACATTATGTTAGATATTTCAATGTAGGTCATCTACTTGGCCTGAATTCAATTTTGTGTTTTAAAAACAGAATCATTTTGATATTAGTCCTTATTCTATATGCAGATAACATAAAATACATGATTATCTATTAATTAGCAAAAAATTTAAAAGTGATATTCATAAGATTACTCAGCATCAAAATGTGTAACATGCTTATAAATCATACAGTGGCGTGTACAGTCATTGGTCCACACTCTGAGTATACAGCTAAGTATATAGCTTATCCCTGACTTATGCCCAATCCATCTTGTAGTGACAGCACAGATCTCTATTTTAAAATTTAATCTGATCACTAACCATTGTTGTTGTTGTTATTTGCCGTCGAGTCGGCCCCGACTCATAGTGACCACTCCTTGGGTTTCCGAGGCAGTATCACTATGGAAGTAGGATTGCCCAACCTTCCTTCCGAGGAGTGGCTGGTGGGTTTGAACCACCAGCCTTCTGGTTAGCAGTCAAGTGCCTTAGGCACTATGCTACCAGAGCTCCTGATCACTAACTAGAGAGTAACAAATATTAAACTTGGGTGAAAGGAAAGGCAACATGCAATAAGGGGAAGGCCAGCAAAACATGACCAAGGGAAAGGAAGTCACTGGGAGTTGGATGAAAGTAAAAGACAATAAAGGTACATACTATTACATACACAATCCTGCAATCATGACAATACTCTCACTCCCTGCCGTTGAGTTGGATCTGACTCATAGCGACCCTTCCTTGGATTTCCGAGGTGGTATCACTATGGAAGTAGATTGCCCAGTGTTCCTTCCTTGGAATAGCTAGTGTGTTTGAACTGCCAGCCTTCTGGTTAGCAGTCAAAAGCCTTAGGCACTACACTACCGGAGCTCCCAATAATGATAACAGCAAACAATAATCTATGAGTTGATACATAGGTAGATATGCAGGGTGAACAGGTATGGAAAGCAAATGGGAGCATACACACAAGTATATATGGATATGACAGAGGATATTTCTCCATATGTATTATGAAAAAAAATGTATCAAAGATAAAGAAGATAACTTCTAATTAGAGAAAATGGGTGGATTAAAATAAACGAAGAGAATGAAGCTGCTTTAACTCATATCAGCATTGTATCTTTCTGTTAAGTGTCTACATTTTGAGAGATTTGTTTTACCTTTCTTTGAGACCAAAAACAATTAGAAACCAGTCAAGGGGAAAAATAGATTCAAGAAGGCAATAACAAACCAAATATACACAAACCCACTGCTATAGAATCAATTCCAACTCATAGCGACCCCTATAGTGTTTCCTAGGTTGTAAATCTTTATGGAAGCAGACTGCCTGGTCTTTCTCTTGGGAAGCGCCTGGCGGGTAACAACAGCTGATCTTTTTGTTAGCAGACCAATGCCTTAACCACAAAGCCACCAGAGCTTCTTAAAATATACTCATGTATTTATAAAAGAATTATTAGTGAAAAATAAACTCTATATTCACTAGAACAATTCCACTATATGAAGAAAACTTTGGGGAAATTTTGAACACATATGGGCACTTTTCTTATTTTATTAATAACTTTTCTTGTATTACATTTCTTAAAGAAGAGCTCACACTAATTCTTTGGTATATGTGCCACATACCCCCCCCCCCCCCCCCCCCCCCACACACAGTTCTCATCCCAGCCCCACTCACACTCCCCAAAGCTTAGGAACACTTCTCCTACCAAAAGACAGATGTAGGAGGTCTGTGATGGGTTTTTCAACTCTTTTTCTTCAGAAGGATATCACGTGTAGTTATTTTTCAGTCAAATATACTGAATTCACATGCTAGAAACATAATACAGAATTAACTTATAAAGCATATTTCAATGATTTGTAACTATAGTCAATATAATTTTAAGTGCATTCAGGAAACCTTAGAATTAATTAAAAGAATCTTGTTAAGAAGAAAAGAATACAGCTGATAACTACAACCCCTCAAAAAAAAAAAAAAAAAAAACATAATCTGGGTTTAATCATCTGGTTTGTTTTAAAATGTTTAGAATAGGGAAAATATGACTACACTTTAGATAATATCACAAATAATTTTTCTGTAAAAACTTAGTATTTTTTAACTTTTAATTTTTCCCAAGACAATGTTAATACTGATTTTATTATAATATCTATTACTTACTAATTTTTTGAATAAGTAATATTCACTTAGTATAAATTTCAAGAGGCACAAAGGGATATATCATGAAAGTTGGTCCTGTTTTTCCAGTACTAAGGTCATTACACTGGCAGTTCAAACCCGCCAGCTACTCCTTGGAAGGAAGATGGGGCAATCTACTTCCTTAGTGGTATTGCCTCAGAAACCCAAGGAGGAGTCATTATGAGTCAGGTCCAACTCGATGGCACATAACAACAAGGTCATTACAATGCTCAGTCCCTCTATAGGATGGTATAAGCCTGGAGACTTTTTACCACTCCCCTTGTGAAAAAAGCAGATGTTTTTAATCCCTCCCCATCTCCATCCCAGAGCCAGCATGGTATCCAAGATTCAGCAATTAAAGTCAGGGTAGAAGGAGATTCCCCAACATCATTGTCCACTTTCTACCCCATGGAGCTTACCCGCCTACCACTGAGATGGCTGCCCTGTAATAAATATGTTTGTTAAGCAGAGTCATAGGGGAGATTAGGCAGAGATTCTGCTAAATGAGTTGGGAGATGTCACTTCTTCTTGAACAATTCACCGTGGGACCTGGACTGAGAGTCAATGCTGACTTTTCTGGCAGCCTGTCCCAGTGTTGGTGCTTAACCCACCTTAGGCTGCTTGCTTCACAAAGCCTAGTGACATCATACAGGGCCTCTGTCCCCAGAAGCCCCCTGCCTGGAAGCTCCAGCCAGCAGTTAAATGACGGACTTCTCAAGTTTGGGGGTTTTTGGAGAACATTTTACGATAAAATCATCACCCTTCAGCTGAAGAAATAGGGAAAGCTTCTTATTAGGCAAGATCAGAATCCAGATGACTCTCTACTCTGGACTTAAAAAAAGTATATAGATTCTTTTAAAGTAAACTGAAAACTAAAACAGGAAACAAAAACAAAAGCAAGCTTTCAGAACAGCTCAATGGCCTTAAAGATGAGCCAGAGTTATTTAGCTACTTTTTCATATTTTACTCTATGATTTGGTTTCAACATTTAGATATCAGAAGGAAGATGGGGCAATCTACTTCCGTAGTGATACTGCCTTGGAAACCCAAGGAGGGGTCACTATGAGTCGGGTCCGACTTGACGGCACATTACAACAACAACACACTGGTTCAGCCCAAAGCTTGTGAAATTTCTTCTATATTTATATTGTCCAAGCAGATCTGAACCGCCTCCCTTAAGGAGTCTGACTCAGTGTTTTTCTGCAATGAGATCTATGCTTCAAAGTATGTGAATGGCAGGGGTGGGTTGATAAACCCTCCAGTAGCAGGTGTAATGGGTAGTAATAACCGCTAAGCCTAACTCTCAAGCTTCTTTTAGACAAACTCAATGAGACAGTCCTTCCTTGCCCTTTATTAGAAAAATTTAAAAGTAAGCTTTTGCTTATAAAAGCCCCCAACTGGAAATAATCCAAATGTCTATGAGCGATAAAATGGATAAATTGTGGCATAGTGATATAGTGGAATGCAAAGTGGCAACAAAAAAGACTAAATTACAACTACACATAACACCATGAGTATGTCTCTCAGACTTGCTGTTGAATGAGAGAAGCCAGACACAAGGATGTATGATTCTATTGCTATGAAGTTCAAGAGGCAAAACTAATCTAGAATGGTCAAGTCAGTTCAAGCTACCTTTGGGGGCAGGTGATAATGACTGAGGGGAGCAGGAAGGAGCCTTGCAGAGTGCTGTCATGGTCTGTATCTTCTGGGTCTGTCCAAGGCTTCATGGAGCCTGTGCTTAAAAAACATCATTGAGCAACTGTTCACTTAACTGTTTTAGTGTACAATAAATGTGTGTGCACTTCGTTGTATGTATGTGATAATAAAATTAAGGAGAAAATATTGAGCACAATTTTTGTATAAAGCTCTATCATGGGAATTTTGAAAGTATTACATGTTCTGTTTGTTGTAATAAAGTAAAATCTTTCTGTAAAAAAGGTGTTTATAGGTCTTATTAAAAATAATAGTTATAATTCATTAATTCATTCATTCATTATTGAGATATAATTCACATATGCCATATAGACTTATTCAAGGACAGTAGTTAGATTCTTCCTTTCTTTTTTCTTTTTTCCTTTTCCCTTCATTCCTTTATTCATCCCCTCCTTCCTTTTCTTCCTTCCTTTCTCTCCCTCTCTTTCTTTTTTGATACGTAATTCACATATCACAAAATTCACCCATTTAAAGTATACAACTCAGTGGTTTTTGTAGATTCATAACGTTATACAACCATCACTACTATTTAATTCCATTAACTCAAAAATGCCATACCCATTAACAGTCACTACACGTGTATTATAGATTGAATTATGTTCCCCAAAATACGTATTGTAAATTCTAATCTCTATGCCTGTGGTTATAATCCCATTTGGGAATGGATTTGTCTTTGTTATGTTAATGAGGCAGAATTAGTGTAGGGTATATCTTAAGTCAATCTCTTTGAGATATAAAAATAGATTAAACAAGTGAGAAGAGAGAAAGAGCGGGGATAAAAAGAATGCCAAGACACATGGCAATCTCCAAGGAACTAAGAAGTAGGAGCTAAAGAGGCAAGGATATTCCTTCAGAGCTGACAGAGAAAGGATTTCACCTAGAGCTAACACTCTACATTCAGACTTCCAGCTCCCCAAACTGAGAAAATAAATTTCCGTTTGTTAAAGCCTCTCGTGGTACTTCTGTTATAGCAGCACTAGATAACTAAGACAGACAGACAACATAGCATACATATTTGCCCCTCTTTCCAGTTCCTGGCAACCACTAACCTACTTTATCTATCTATGGATTTGCCTATTCTATACCTTGTATATAAATAGATTCAGACTATATATGGTCTTTGTGTCTGACCTATTTAATTTATCATAATGTTTTCAAGGATCATCTATATTATATCATGTATCTGTACTTCATTCCTTTTTAGGCTGAATGATAATAATAATAAATTCCCATTGTATGGATGTACATATTTGGTTTATTCATTCACCCACTGATAGGTTCCCACCTTTTGGTTATTATGAATAATGCTGTTATAAACACAAGTCTTTGTGTGGACATAATGCTTTCAGATCTCCTGAGCATATACCTAAGAATTGAATTGCTAGATCATATGATGACTTTATGTTTAACTTTGAAGAACAGTCATGCTGTTTTCTAAAGTAACTGCATTACAGAATTTTATTCCATGTTTTTCCCCCCAGGGAGAGGAAAAGAGTCCTTAAATGTATGGTGAGTGTCTAGGGAATTTCAAGGTTATAAAGGGAAATTTGACCATAGAAGTTCAATCATCTTGTAAAAAAACTTTGCTAGTCTTTCCCATGATGTCTCCCATGTGTTCCCTTGACTCCTCTGATTTCCCTGAGTGATAAAATCAAATGCAGTGCAGTGATTTACTTGATATGGCTCTTCTAGCCACGGTCTTTGTGACTACCAACAGATTACTGGGTGGAACTATGCAAATGTAAGGTGCTTGTGGCCCACCAAGGGGATTGGATAGCTGTTTAGTAATGTAAATAAAGATATATGGCACTCTTGTGGGGATGGAACCCTGGAAATGATGTATGTGGAACCATGGAAATAAGGTGTATGGAACCCTAATGTGGGGATTGGTCAGTTTTGTCATTCTGCTAGGCTTAAAATGAACCCTACTAGAAGCAGGGGGGTGGGGGTGGGATTTCACTGCCATCAAGAGCAAGGTGGAGTGGAGCATGCCCTTGAACCCCAGATCCTGTGCTGGACCTTCTTGGCAAAGAGACCAGCAGAGAGATGGCAGCAGCGGAGGCAGCAGAACTGAGAGACTGGCACAAGACAGTGTGCCAGGCTTGCCAGCCCATGGAGTAAGAAAGCTGAGTGGGGGTACACCTAGGTGCACTTATCGACAAAGCTAAAAGAGCTTTGTAACACTTGTCCAAGCATGGCAGAGGACAGGCCGAGAGGTCCAAAGAGAGGCATGCCTTTGGGCATGGGCCAGGGGAGGCTGTCCTGATCAAAGAATTGTATCCTGAGTGTTCCTGAACCTGAATTGTAACCTTTCACTCAATAATAAACCCCATAATTGTTAAGTATTTTCTGTGAGTTCTATTTGGTTTTTGCAACAAAATATCAAACCCAGCAGAGAAGTAGTGAGTCCCATGGGAGGGACAATTGGTGTTAGAATTGGCAAAAGGGTGGGAGGTGGGCGCAGGTCTGAATTTCACCTCATAGGAATCAATTATGGGTTGTTGTTGTTGTTGATCTTTCTTCCTCTTGTGAAGTTAGAGGAGGTCAGAGGATGACTCCTTCAAGTCCTTTATGCATCAAATAATTAAAATTTTAAAGCACCAACTAAATGCAAAGCATGATAAAGGCACTAGAGAGAACACACACTTATTAAACACCAACTCTACTCTTTAAGGACTTCTAATTTTTTTTGAAGAGATGTTAGCTACTATGGAGTCAACTGCGACTCATGATAACCTTATGTGCAACAGAATAAAATATTACCCTGTCCTATGTCATCTTCAAAATTGCCTGCATGGTGGAGTCCGTTGTTGCAGCTATTGCATCAATTCATCTCATAAAAGATCTCCCTTACTCTCTTTTGGCCTTACTTCATCAAACATGGTGTACTCTTCTAGTGATTGGTCTTTTCTGATGATATGTCCAAAGCAAGTGAGTCAGACTATTGTGACTATTGTGATCCATAAGGTTTTTTATTTTATTTTATTTTATTGTGAATTGGGTGAAGATTTACAGAGCAGATTCACTTTCCATACAGCAGTTCACATATACTTTGTCTCATGTCATTGACCACAGTTTACCACAATGCAACAGCTCCCCTCCCACTTCCTCCCCAT
>NW_006921851.1:2252088-2263652 GCF_000298275.1 Orycteropus afer afer | reverse complement strand
AGGCTCCATCTGAGCACAGACTGTGATGGAGTTCCTGTGGGCCAAGAAGGTAGGTGGGAGTGAAGGATGGCCACACCTCCATTCACCAAGAGTAACAAGAGGAATGTCATACCTTGTCAGTCTTGCAGGTCCCGAGTGTCCTTGGGGTTGCTGGAAAGCAGAACGTGCTCTTACACCTCAGGAATCTGTGAGAGCGCTGTCTCTTTAAATACCCAAAATAGTCAAGCTGCTTTTTAAACCTTCAAAATGGCGGCTCTCTCTGGACCAGCGAAAGTCCACAGCTCAGCCCACCTTTTTCTTCACCTTTTCCATTTGTTCCCCAGCCACCGTGCACGGTCCTCTGTGCGGTCCCTGGCTAGCAGGGCTGATTTTTTGGTTAATTCTTAGGTCCTACCAACACTTGGGAATCTCCAGGCTGTCTGTGCCATCAGGATTGCTCAGGCTTGCTGCCAGACCGCAGCTCCATCTGTCTCCTTTTTTGGTATTTTTACGCAAATTCTTCTTCTAGTTGGGGTTTAGTCCACTTGTATATCCTTCCCTTCAAGGCTCAGGGGTCCAGGATTATCTTCTGTGTCTATGTTAATTGGTTTCCCTTTTCTTTGTTGAAGAGGGTCTGTGCAGTCTTTCTGCCTAGTCCACCATCTTGCTGGATCTTGTGATCCATAAGGTTTTAAGTTTTTGAAGTAGATTGCCCTGCCTTTTTCTTCCTAGTCTGTCTTAGCCTGGATGTTCCACTGAAACCTGTCCACCATAGGTGACTCTGTTAGTATTTGAAATGCTGTTGGCATACCTTCCAGCATCATAATAACATACAAGCCACCACAGTATGACAAACTGACAGATGGGTGATGGTTGGAGGAGATAGACATATATAATTAAAATTAATGCTGATGCATAATTATCAACATTATATCTCAAGTGGTCATATAGTGGTATATATAGTGATATACAACAAAGAAGAGGAAGACCCTCAACAAGATAGATTGACACAGTGGCTGCAACAATGTGCTCAAACAGAGCAACAATTGTGAGGATAGTGCAGGACCAGATAGTGTTTTGTTCTGTTGTATATAGGGTCGCTTTGAGTTGGAACTTACTCGGCATCTAATAGTAAATATCGGACCCATAGTGACCCCTTCTTGGATTTCTGAGGCAGTCTCTCTACGGAAGTAGATTGCCCAGTCTTCCTTCCAAGGAGTGGCTGGTGGGTTTGAACCACCAGCCTTCTGCTTAGCAGTCAAGTGCCTTAGGCACTTTGCTACCAGAGCTCCTGTAACTATATAGAAGGTTAAATATGTTGTTGTTGTTGTTGTTATGTGCAGTCGTATATAAGGTTAAATATATATAAGGTTAAATATATATAGTTACAGGAGCTCTGGTAGCAAAGTGCCTAAGGCACTTGACTACTAACCAGAAGGCTGGAGGTTCAAACCCACCAACCACTCCTCGGAAGGAAGACTAGGCAATCTACTTCCGTAGAGAGACTGCCTCAGAAACCCAAGGAGGGGTCATTATGAGTCAAGTCCAACTCCACGATGGCACATAACAACTAAAACAACATATATAGTTACATAGTTATATATATATAGTTACATATGTTGTTTTTGTTGTTGTTGTTACATGCTGTCCAGTCGCCTGACTCATAGTGACCCCTCCTTGGGTTGCCAAGGCAGTATCTATGGAAGTAGATTGCCCAACCTTCCTTCTGAGGAGTGGCTGGTGGGTTTCAACTACCAGCCTTCTGGTTAGCAGTCAAGTGCCTTAGGTACTATGCTACCTATAGTTAGAGGTAGAGCTCCCATAGTTACATATATATAAGGTTATATATATATGAGGCTACATATATACACATATGCATATAAATATATATACATATAAATATATATATATATACATGTATGCATAAATATGTATATATATAATTGCTGTTGTTGTGCACCCTTGGGTTCATTTTGACTCATAGTGACCTCATGTAACAGAGTAGAACTGCCCCATAGGGTTTCCTAGGCTGTAATCTTTACAGAAGTAGATCACATTCTACTTTGTTCTTCCAGGGAGCCACTGAGTGAGTTTAAACTACCAAGTTTTCTGTCAGTTGCCGAACACTTAACCATTCTACTGCCAAGACATGCATTCTCTCTTTCGCTTATTCTCTTTCTTAGGTTAAATCTTACCATTCATCTGCCAGTTTGTCATACTGTGATGACTTGCATGTTGCTGTGAGGCTGGAAGTAATGTCAGCAGGATCACCTATTGTGAACAGGTTTCAGCAGAGCTTCCAGACTAAGACAGACTGGGAAAAAGGATGGGGCCATCCAACTGAAACCTTATGAATACCAGTGAAACACTGATATATTACTGGAAAATTATAAATAGCAGTGAAACATTACCTGACATGGTGTCAGAAGATGAGTCCCTCAGGTTGGAAGGCACTCAAAATATGAATGGGGAAAGTTATGATAACTTCTTAGGCACAGTCAAACCCTGATGGAGCAAGTTGTTGGACTTGTGGGCTCAGGACCATGGTCAAGCTCAATTGGCATAACATACTACACACAAACATTGCTCTACATCCGAC
Organism: Orycteropus afer afer; assembly: GCF_000298275.1. Lineage (NCBI taxonomy): Eukaryota > Metazoa > Chordata > Mammalia > Tubulidentata > Orycteropodidae > Orycteropus > Orycteropus afer. The sequence goes on along the minus strand of NW_006921851.1, from coordinate 2,261,074 downwards.
TTTGGTGAGTAGCAACTGGGGTCTTAAAAGTTTGCAAGTGGCCATCTAGATACAACAATTGGTCTCTCCTTGTCCAGAGCAAAGAATGAAGAAAATCAAAGACACATGGAAACAATTAGTCCAAGGGACTAGTGGACCATGCAAACCTCAGCTTGTATGGTCATGAGACCAGAAGAACTAGATGGTGCCTGGCTACCACTGTCAACCACTCAGAAAGGGATCAGTGTAGGAGATCCTTGATAGAGTGGGAGGATAATGTGGAACAAAATTCAAAATCATGAAGAAGACCATGTTTACTGGTCTGATAGAGCCTAGTGAAACTCCCAAGACTATAGCACTTAGTTACCCTTCAGTCATGGAATTGTACTCACTCCTATGGTCTGGAAGCTCTGGTAGCATTGTGCCTAAGGCACTTGACTGCTAACCAGAAGGCTGGCGGTTCAAACCCACCAGCCACTCCTCGGAAGGAAGATGAGGCAATTTATTTCCATAGTGATACTGCCTCAGAAACCCAAGGAGGGGTTGCTATGATTCGGGTCTGACTTGACGGCACATAACAACAACAACAACAACATGTGGTTTCCAGTCAAACAACAGGCATAAAGGGTGAGTATTTACACCAGGCAGATGCACTCCTTAAAAAGATAAATCTTGGGAGAACAGAAGGGCAGTATCATCTGCACAGGGTGACAGCTCAGGGGGCAGGAATGCATCAGAAAGAAGGACACAGGGAAAAGGTAACAACAGGGAGAAAGTGGAAAGAGAGCTGTTACATTGTGGGGATTGCAGTCAATGTCATGAAACAAAATGTGTGTGTGAATTGATTTATGGAAAAGGAATTTGCTCTTTAAATTTTCACCCAAATCACAATAAAAAAGACAAAACAATTAAAAAAAAAAAAAAAAAACACTGGGGAAGAGCTGCTTCCTCAAAGTAGAGTCGACCTTGGAGTTGACTGATGTGAATGGAGTAAAGCTTTCTGAATTTTCACTTGCTCATGTGACACAACTCAAATTGAGGAAAACCACTGCAAACATCCATTACAATAATTGGATCATGGAATGTATAGAGTTTAAATCTAGGAAAATTGAAAGCTGTCAAAAACTAAAAACTAAAAACTAAATGGAATGCATAAAGATTGATAACCTAGACATTAGTGAGCTGAAATGGTCTAGTATTGGCCATTTTGAATCAGATACCATGGAAGCAAAGCCATGGCATTGCCCAGTGCCCTATTTTCCACTTGTACTGAGGAAAAGGGAAGACTCTCAATGAGATGGATTGACACAGTAACTGCAACAATGGAGTCAAGCATAGCAAGGATTGTGAGGATGGCACAGAACAGGGTAGTACTTTGCTCTGTTTTACAAGGGTCACTATGAGTTGGAGGAGACTCAATGGCACTTAACAACAACAGGCTAAATCAGTAATTGGTGTTTATGATACTTTGACTATCTCTCTCTGCATAGCTGGCAAGTAGACTACATTCTTTCTTGTTATGCTGGACATGGAGGTGCATTGTTCAGATTCCCTTTCCAAGAAGGACTCCTGGGAGCAGGGAATATGGTTAGTAGAAAATGTCCCTGTTTTAGCTCCTTCAGTTTTTACTCCATGATGCATTATCAACATCTAGATTTTAGTACACTGATTCAGCTCAATGCTTGTAAAATTTCTTTTTTTATTAACATGTAGCATAGTGGCTAAAGCGCTTGACTGCTAACCAGAAGGCTGGCGGTTCAAACCCACCAGCCACTCCTTGGAAGGAAGGTTGGGCAATCCTACTTCCGTAGTGATACTGCCTTGGAAACCCAAGGAGGGGTCGCTATGAGTCGGGGCCGACTCGACGGCACATAACAACAACAACAACAATTAACATGTCCAAATGATTTTGAGTCATTCCCCTTGAGGAGCCTAACTCAGTGTTTTTGCTTTAAGCAGACATTGCCATCTGTCCCTGGAGGAAGCAAAATCACTCCAGTTGAGAACTATTATTCTTTAAACCAGCAGACCAAATCCACTGGCATTGAGTCAATTCCAACTCATAGCAACCCTGTAGGACAAAGTAGAACTGCCCCATAGGATTTCCAAGGCTGGAAATCTTTATGGAAGCAGATTGCCACAATCTTTTTCTTGTGTAGCAGCTGTTGTGTTTGAACCACTGACCTGTTGGTTAAAATCCAAGTGCTTTACTTACAGTGCCTCCAGGTCTCTTGTTGGTCTGTAGTATACTTTTAATTTGTAGTTGGCTACCTTGAGCTCATCATTTTATTTTTTCTGATGTTCCAATGCTGTTAAAAGAAGCCAGTTCATTCTATATTCTTATAATTGTTATTTCCCCATACCATGGAAGCAAAGCCATGGCACTCCCCAGTGCCCCATTTTCCACTTGTACTGCATTTCAGTTAACCATGGGTGAAAGCCTTAGTATTTTAGTGAAAGCCTACCAGAGGTAATCAGCAGAAAAGAGCTCTCCTTATTGCTGTCAGAACAGAAGGTCATCCAACACCCAAATCCCACCCAGAGTGTCTGCTTTTTGGCTACTGTCTAGGTTTGGCTTTCCAGGAAAGAATCTGAGGCAGAGGCCTATGTGCTGTTCTTTGACTACAGAGTGTGACCCTGCGAGCAAGAGTGAGGGGAGGAAGAATAACAAGGGGAAGAAGGAGTGGTCAACATAGGGTGTGATAGCCAGCTGAGTGTAGCTTCACGTAACCATTCCTTCAGTACCCATGACTATCCGTGTGAGAATCCATGTGAACTATGTGACTGGGTCATCCCTAACTCTAAACTCACTGCCGTTGAGTCAGATCCGACTCATAGTAACCCCTCCTTCGGTTTCCAAGGTGGTATCACTACGGAAGTAGATTGCCCTATCTTCCTTCTGAGGAGTGGCTGGTGGGTTTAAACCACTAGCCTTCTGGTTAGCAGGCAAATGCCTTAGGCACTATGCCACCAGACCTCCCATGTGACTGTATAGGACCCCTCTCCTGTCATGTTTCAGATACCTTTGGCCTCACCTAATTTTGTTCTAATTGCCATGGTAAGGCCAGCTTGGTAGTGGATCTGACTGACTTCTTGCAGGGGTAATGTGGCAGTGCTCCTCTGTTACTCACACTGTGTGCCTCTCAGGACCTGCCAGGGACTCCCCTTACTGTTGGTGGACCCTCACCTTTGTGCTCCTAAGGATGAGTCAGTCACATCCAAGTTCCTTGGTGATCTTCACATAGCCTATGTCTTCCTCTGGGTACATACAAATCTCTGTGTCTAATCTGCTCTTTTATTCAGAAGTGATTAGATTTAGAACCTACCCTACTTGGGTATGGTCTAGTTAACATAAAAAGAAAATCCTATATCCAAACAGGGCTATACTCACAGATATGTTGCTGTTGTTAGTCAATTCTGACTCATAGTGATGACCCAGTTACGTCTATAGGAGCAGAAAAAGGAAAAAGATTTATCTATAAGCTTTTTTTTCCCATAGGCAGTTCTATTAAGTTTCATAATTTCTTCCACTTGCTTTAGTATTGTCCATTCAAGAACAAGTTTCAGAGTCTCCTCTGACATCCATTTTGGCCATTTCTTCCTTTCCTGTCTTTTTAAATGACCTTTTTCTTTCTTGTATGATACTCTTGATGTTGTCCCACAACTCATCTGGTCTTCAGTCATTGGTATTCAATGAATCAAATCTATTCCTCAGTTGGTCTCTAAATTCAGGTGGGATATAACAAAGGTTGGATTTTTGCTCTTGTGGACTTGTTTTAATTTTCTTCAGCTTCATTTAAGAATTAGGAGCATTAGGAGCAATTGATGATCTGTTTCACAGTCAGCTCCTGGCCTTCTTCCTTTTTCTGATGATATCAAGCTTCTTTATCACCTCTTTCCACAGATGTAGTCAATTTGATTTCTGTGTTCCTTCTAATGAGGTCCACTTGTATAATCATCATTTACATTGTTGAAAAAAGATATTTGCAATGAATAAGTTGTTGGTCTAGCAAAATTCTATCATGTGATCTCTGCTGCCATTTTTTTTATCACCAAGGCCATATATTCCAAATACTGATGTTTCTTTGTTTCCACCTTTTGCATTCTAATCAACAGTAACTACCAATACATCTTGTATTTGCATTTTATAACTTTAATTATCAATACAATTATCAATACAGACTAGTGGTGGTACATAGATGTAGGGGTTAGGACTCCCACATGTATTTTGGGGGTCACAGTTCAATCCATAACATAGTACTCTTCAGTGTTCCAAAACTCACTTAACCTATCATATTGTACCAAGAGTCTTAACCCACTCCAGCATCACCTCTAAGTCCAAAATCTCTTCTGAATCATCTAAATCAAGTATTGGTGAGACCCTCGGTATGTTCCATCTTGGGACAAAATTCCTCTCCAGCTGTGTGCTTGTGAAACCAAAAATACAAATTATCTGCTTCCAAAGTACTATGGTGGAACAGGCACAAGGTAAACATTTCCATTCCAAATGGGAGAAAGCGGAGGGAAAGACAGGGTCACAGATAACGAGCAAGTCCAAAACCCAGCAGAGCAAATTTCATTAGCTCTTAATGTATGAAAAAAAGTCTCTATTCCCCAGGTTTATCTAGGCAATGGTTCCAGCCTTCAGGCTCTGGGCATTGGCCACACTCTGGGCTCTGTGCAGAGGCGTCTTGGCTTTGGGTGGAGACCTCTTCCTCTGGACCCACTGGGACTGCAATCCTGCTTTCTTGGATTTGGGTTGCCCCATTCTCTTTGCTCACCTGAGTGGACAAGAGGTATTCCAGTATCTTGACCCTACATATCTGTTTTCTTGGCCCACTGACATGGCAGTCCTGTCCTTCAACTTTGGGCTATGGTCCCATTCTCTTGGCACACTTGAATGACAGTCCCACCCTCTGGAACTGAGATAGTGGTGACCTGACTCTGAAATCCAGGGGCTGGTGGCTCCAACCTTTGGAACCTAGGAAGTGGTCTCTTCCTTTAATGCTCCTTCCCACAGTCTAGCTGATCTTCAAACTGCTCATGAGAGATGTGTCTTCCTTTTCTTGGAGAACAGTAGGTGGTCACAGCCAAGTAGCTCCACTGGCCCATTTCTTGACTATAGAATTCCAGGAGATAGACAGCTTTCCCTCATTTTGTCCTGTCTCTGTTCTTCTGAGTCTAAATTGACAGAATTTTTGCATCAGTGGTTGATTAATTAAAGTAATCAGTTACATGCCTAATTTCCGTAGCAAAAGATTATGTAGTCACACCCTCAGTGATAATTCCAGGTCATATTTCTTAGTTTGTACAACAGAATTGTCCAAATCTTTACATAGCAACCAGAGTTATCTTTTAAAATGTAAATGATGGTGTCATTCCGTCTTTAAAGGCATTCATAGACTTCCCATGGCATGAGGAATAAAATCCCTAACCCACTCCCTAGTCTCAAGACTCTGCATGAATTACTCCTCTTCAACTTCTCTGACTTCATCTCACTCCTAGCTCCCTGTCACTCACAGTACGGCCCCACCCCCACCCCGTGGTCTTCCTTCCTCAGACAGGCTGAACTGGTTCTTGCCTTAAACCCTGCAATTTGCTCCTCTGCCCCCAGCCATTCACAGCACTGGTTCTCAGTGTCATTCAGGTCTCAGCTCAAATGTCACCACTTCAGAGGTACTTCCCCTGGCTATCCAATCTAGTAAAGCTTCCCCATACTCCCTCCCTTCACTCTATTTTAGAGTCTATCTTTCCACTCCTCTTCCTGCCCTAAAATACAACCTTTGCAGGAAACTTTATTGTCTACTATGGCGTTCCCAGCACTGAGAGCAGTGCTTCATACATGTCCCGTAACTGCAGTGGGCAAGGTTGATCCTTAGCTGTGAGAAAGAGGATAAATGATAGAGGAAGACTGAGGGCACAGTGAGAGTATGGACCAGTCAGCACAGGGAATTTGCAGGCAGTCCACCAGGATTATCAGGTCACAGAGAGAGGCTGGCCAAATGTAGTGGCACCATAGCCCAATTTAGTGTTTCTTTCACTTGGTACAGCAAATCAAGTGTTGGAGGGAAGAAAGTAGAACTTTAGAATGATCCAGTGTGAAGTTCTCAGGATAGATTTTATCTTCTTGTAGTGAATTATTCTCTAACTACAATTGCAATGAATTAAGACTATATAACTGTGTAATCCAGATACCATTTAAAAAATGCTTAGAAAGTCTTATGTTTGCAAATCTGCTTTGTAAAGTTACACCCAAATCACAACACAAAGTTAAAAAAAAAAAAAAAGACTTGTTGTTTGTTTTTGAAGCATAATTTTAAGTTGCTTTCTTATGATCCAGAAAATGAAAGTTACTAGTGAATGTTCACCACACTCCCAAATACCTGTGGCAGTGGTGAACCTCCACCCCACCCACCCCCACTAAAAACAAAACAAAACAAACAAACCTATTGCCATTGAGTCAATTCCGACTTACAACAACAATTTATGGCAGAGTTGAACTGCCTTATAGGTTTTCCAAGGCTGTAAATCTTTACAGAAGCAGACTGCCTCATCTTTCTCCTGGAGAGCAGCTGGTGGGTTCCAAGTGCTGACCTTTTTTGTTTAGCAGCCCAATGCTTTAACCACAGTACCAGTTTCCCCTAAAGACATAAACCCTTCCTGACTATATCCCCCCTGCTGTAAGCACCAGATTGTGCTGCGCAGTATACTGAGAGAGTTGCTTTGCAATAGATAGTACTCCAGATTGCAGGTCAGGACTTCTGTACTCCAAGCCAGAACTTCCCACTCAGGAGTTGTGTCAGCTTTTCCAGGTCTCAGTTTTTGTACCTGTCAGATAAGAGGATAGACCAGATGGTATTTGCAAACATATTCCTTGGATCCCCAGGGACTTTGTCTGGTGCTTCTGGGTTCTGGGGATAGGTGTAGGCTGACAGGAAGCAAGCAGGGGTGGGTGGAAAGTATTCCTCTTTCATCCAGAACATCTCTAATTCTATTTATCTCACATATTGAGCTTCCAATTAAGAGTTCACTGAGAAAAAGACTCTTCATCTAGAAAGCCATCTGCAGAGCTAGAGAACTACACAATCCCATCAGCTGCCTATTCTCTAAATTGGAATGATGATATTTACTTCCTAGGGTTGTTGTGGTGGCATAGTGCCTAGGGCATTTTGACTGCAAACGTACCAGCTGCTCCTCAGAAGGAAGACTGGGCAATCTACTTCCATAGAGATACTGCCTCAGAAACCCAAGGAGGGGTCGCTGCGTGTCAAAATGATTTCATGGCAGTGACTGGTTTTTGGTTAGCGTTGATGTGGAGAGTTAATATTTGGAGACGGCTCCAGTACAATGTAATTCTTAGAAATCCCACAAGAGGGCAACAAGTGACCAATACAGAGACTGGCTGTGTGGAAAGGCAGTCTTTTTAGGGAAGCCCTGGCAAAGGGTTGATACCTAGTATGGCTTCAATTGTGCTAAGCCATTGTATTTTGATGGCAGTATAATTTGAATGATTGGTACCAATTTACTATAAAATCAATAGTAATTGCTGGTTTGTCTTCTCTACCAGCCTAGGAGCTGGAGGGCATGGACTGTTACTTGTTCATCTTTGCATTTTTTGGAACCCTAGCACAGAGCTCAGAAATCCTAAACTGAATCAAATAAGCAGTAGTGTGATTTGAAGTTGAGGACATCAATTCTACACTTCCAGAAAAAGGACACTAAAAAACCCAAGGTATTGAGTTGACACTTTCCTTCTCTAGGGGTAGGATCAGTTGCCACTTCTTTTGAACAATACCAAAAAAACCCACCACCAAACTCACTGCCATCGAGTTGGATCTGATTCATAGCGACCCCTCCTTGGGTTTCTGAGGCAATATCACAATAGAAGTAGATTGCCCAACCTTCCTTCTGAGGAGTGGCTGGTGGGTTTGAACTGCCAGCCTTCTGGTTAGCAGTCAAATGCCTTAAGCACTAAGCCACCAAAACTCCCGAGATTTTTTTTTTTTAGTTTGTAAATTCTCATAAATGGAACTTTGAGGGTAAGAGCAGCAAGGTGGGCAGTAGATGAAAGTATTATAGGAAGGAGAGTCTACCTAAATTTTTAATAAGAGGGGAGGGCAGGAGAAAAGAAGAAGCTGATGGTATTTTTCCTGCTTACACTAGTCAGTAGTGCCAGTATTTCATTTCATTCTTTCAGATATCTTTATTGCAGAAATATGCTTTGTCATGTCATAGTGCAAAATCATGGAGTCTGCATGAGTAAAAGCAAAAGAGGTTTATTAAGGGATAAAGATGGTCTGGACTGGGAAGACATTCAAATTCACAGAGCGAAAATAGCTGCTTCACTAGATAATGAGGAGAAAAACATTTTTGTACAGTTGGAGCAGGAACTAAAAGTTATAAAATCAAAAATGACTGAAAGACAACCAGGGGAGTCAAAGGCAGGATATCTAAAAGCTGGAATTTAGCAGGGACAGGTGAATAACATACACGTGGGCTTATGTGATTGGTTAAGGATACATAATTGCAAGTGCTCTTTAATTTATTGCAGGATAGTCTTAGGACAATGACAGGACAGGTTTTTCAGATAACCTGCTATAAAAATTGTTTTCTAACTTGTGTCTGTTTCTGGGGGTCCATTGTAAAGATTTATTGATAATGCTGTGCATCAAGACCCTTCAGGTATAAGCTATTACGTACTGCATCTGTTTGACCACAGTGGAAAGACCCTCTGGGAACATATTGTGATATCATGGACCTCCCAGAACTCAGAGAAAAAGGTCTCCTTTAAAGTATATGGTCGCATCAAGCTCAATTGGCATAACATACTACACAAATCATTGTTCCACCTTCTACTGTGGCTAGTAGTGACTGAGATCTTAAAAGCTTGCAAGGTGCAATCTAGATGCAATGATGGGTCTCTCCTTGTCCAGGGCCAAGAAGAATGAAGAAAACCAAAAATTCATGGAAACAATCAGTCCTAGCGACTGGTACACCATCCGATCTG
>NW_006921851.1:2250469-2251858 GCF_000298275.1 Orycteropus afer afer | reverse complement strand
TACAGCCTGGTGGAACCACTGAGACTATGACCCCTAGCTGCCTTTCAGGTCTGGAATTGAACACACACCTGTAGCTTCCAGCCAAGCAGTAGACAGGCATACTAGTTGAGCATTTATCTGAGGTAGATACACTCCTTGGAGAGAACAAGCAAGAGAGAAAGAAGGGCTGCTCAGGCACAGGAAGAAAGCTCAGGGGGTAGGAGTGCATGGAGGGATAGTCACAGGGAAGCGGTACCTATCGGGAGGAAGCGGGAGAGGAGAGGTTGCATTGTGCTAAATTGTGGTCAATGTCATGAGACAGAGTGTATGTGATCTACTGTATGGAAAGTGTATTTGCTCTGTAAATTTTCACCCAAATCACAATAAAAATAAAAATTAAAAAATAAATAAATAAAAATAAAAATAAAGTATATGGATGCGATTTCTGGGCAAGATGGCGGACTAGGCAGAAAGACTGCAAAGATCCTCTTAGACAAAGAAAAGGGAAACCAATTAACACAGGCACAGAAGATAATTGTGGACCCCTTAGCCTTGAAGGAAAGGATATAGAAGTGAGCTAAACCCCAACTAGCAGAAGAATTTGTGTGAAAATACCAAAAAAGGAGACATACAGAGCTGCGGTCTAGCAGCGATCCTGAGTGATCGTGATGGCACAGACAGCTTGGAGATTCCTGAGTGGTGGTAGGAACTAAGAATTAACCTAAAAATCAGCCCTGTTACCCAGGGACTGCACAGAGGACTGTGCATTGTGTCTGGGAAATAAACGGAGAAGGTGAAGAGAAAGGCGGGCTGAGCTGTGAACTTTGGCCAGTCCGGAGGGCACTGCCATTTTGAATGTTTAAAACCAGCTTGACTATTTTGGATATTTAAAGAGAGCGCTCTCTCAGATTCCTGGGGCTTGAGAACACGTTCTACTTTCCACAACCCCAAAGACACTCCAGACCCCAAGACTGAAAAGTTTTTTGATGGTTATTCAATTGTAGTTTGTGTTTAACTGAGTGGGAGACAACAACAGTCCCCATAAGATGCAATTACACCCACACCTCCTGCAACTTCACTTACTGAGCGAGAGCCACTACCTCCTTCTCCACCAATGGGCCAATGATAAAAAAACCACCAAGAAGAGCCTGAATCACCCTTGGCTCCTCTTCAAAAACAGTTAACAGAGATCTAAATACAACAATGACACAATGCCCCAGAAAAAACAGATCATCACAGTCCACACAAAGAAGAAGGATAAAGTGGTAGAAACAAGGGAGCAGAACATGGACCCAGACCACATCCCTGAGGCAGAAGAAGCATTGGAACTCTCTGATAAGGAATTCAAAAGAATTATCTTTAGGTATCTTCAAAGGATTGAGAGACAGACCAAAGAAAACACAGAAAAAA
>NW_006921851.1:2241488-2245972 GCF_000298275.1 Orycteropus afer afer | reverse complement strand
ATTAGGTATGTCTATGAAATGGGGAGTGTATCCAAGAACATATATAGGGTTGGCAGACAATGGTCCTATAAGTTTATGTCAATGGTCAGAATTCCCAGGTGTATAGTAGAGCTAACAAGTGGCAAGGTTGTGGTCACTGCTTGGTCACAGCCAGCTACCCAGAGGGACCGAGTACTTGAACCTGCAGGCTTGGGTCCATAGTCACAGGGGACATCCAGCTCAATTGGCATAACATGCTATACAAAACATTGTTCCACCTCCTACTTTGGCGTGTAGTGACTAGGATCTTAAAAGCTAGAAAGCTGCCATCTAGATGCAACAATGGGTCTTTCCTCATCCAGAGCAAAGAAGAGTGAAGAAAACCAAAATTCATGGAAACAATTAGTCCTAGTGACTGGTACACCATCCGATCTGCAGCCTATACAACTATGAGAATAGAAGAACTAGATGGTGCCCGACTACCACTATCATCCATTTGGAAGGGTATCTATGTAGGAGATCCATTTTCCTTCAAAATCATTTGGATGAAAAAAAAAAGGTGGTGACCAGGTTTGCTTGTCTGATAGAGCCTGGTGGAACCACTGAGACTATGGCCCCTAGCTGCCCTTCAGGTCTGGAATTGAACCCACACCTGTGCTTTCCAGCCAAACAAAATACAGGCATATGAGTTGAACCTTTACCTCAAGTAGATACTGTCCTTGGAGAGAACAATCATGGGAGAAAGAACGGCTGCATATGCACAGGCAGACAGCTGAGGGGGCAGGAGTCCATGGAGGGATGGACACTGGGAAGAGGTAACTATGGGGAGGAAGTGGAAAGGGAGTTGTTGCATTGTGGTAAACTGTGGTCAATGTCATGAGACAAAGTACATGTGAACTGCTGTATGGGAATTGAATTTACTCTGTAAATCTTCAGCCAAATTATAATTAAAAAAAAATTTTTTTTAAGTAAATAAATATATGGTCACATCATGGTTAGGTAAGCATCAAAGTCAGAGGAACTGCTGCTAGAAAACTCAGTTTTAAAATTCAGCATGGCCTCTAGACTCATGTCTCCCAATCATGGGAGAACAGAAGGGCAGTATTTGCATGGGGAGATAGTTCAGGGGGCAGGAATGCTTATGAAGAACACAGAGAAGAAATAACTACAGGGAGGAAATAGGAAGAGAGCTGTTACATTGTGGGTAAATGCAATCAATGTCATCAAACAAAATGTGTATGAACTGCTCTGAGGAAAATTAATTTGCTCTGTAAAATTTAACCCAAATCACAATACAAATTAAAAAAAAAAAAAGACGCTGGGGAGCTGTTTAACCCAGTAGCTCCCAAGCCTACTAGGGGGAAAAAAATGGAGTTAAGGCTTCACTTTCAGGCTGCTCTATTTATACACACAAGTACCTCGGATTTGAAGCTCTTGTACACTCAGACCCTTCTATAAACCAAGTTGAAGATTATTATTTTAGTAGAAAACAAGGAATAAAGTGATGAAATGAAAAGGGTGAGGAGTGTAGAAGAGAGTGCTGGCTGTCCTTCTAAAGCTATTCTCCTCTTCTTCCACCCTGGCTGGGTTTATAGTTAATAGTCTCCATTGCAATGGGGTATGACCATGACAGAGTTCTCTTTAAAGGGATGTAGGTAGGAGTAATGTTCCCCACTTTCAGGCCTGCACAGGAATATTCCTGGGAGCTTCCATCCATGCTCTGTCTGAGATAATGGCAATCATCAACACTACCACCATTTGGCCTGAATGACCACATGGAGCAAACTGGGATATCCATCATGGATAGCTAGTGAGCAAAAAATATTTTGTTGTGGAATACATTTGGATATTCTTGAACAGAGGCTTAGCATACCTCAAATATGAGATGTAAAAGAAAAGTCATAAACAAATGAAAACTGAACACATGCTCAGTATTTTTGTGTGGCTACACAGGACATATAAGATATGGATTGTGCCCAGTTATTGCTTAAGAATTACTAGGAAGATTTTTTTTAAATGTGGAAAAATTAGAGGAAGACATAAGATAAAAATTGCTGAGTTATGTAGGAAAGATTTGATTTGCCACAGCCCAATATCAAGGAAAGACCACAAGGCCAAGAGTCAGAGAAGTTGGGTTCTGGTGCTGGCTCTGTCACTACTAGCAGTTTGTGCCCAGGCTTGAGTGGCTCACCTGTAATGAGGACACTGGATCATTTGAACATGCTACAGTCATTGTTCTGGCACACTCAAAGGGGGTAACTAAAGGTATTCTAATCAAGAGATACCATGGCATAGACCCCACCACTCTCAGATTTCCTGCAAGTGCCCTTCATTGTCCAAACTCAGCAGAAAGTTAATGGCCAGGTTTTAGGAAAGGACCAGAACTGGAGTCTGCAAGGACTGTAGTGTCCAGGACCCTCTCATGTGCTGCTTCTCTCTCTAATCTCTCTGTACACCTGACTCTTTCTGTTTCTTGTTCATAGGGCACTTTCTATCAGGACTAGTTAGACTTTCTGAGTTCTTTCTGGAATTCCTGGAGAGCGTTAGATTGGCCCCACTGGCTTTTGGTGTCCACTCTAGTCCAGTTATGGGGTCACTTGACACAAACATGTATCCTGGGCCCCTGTCATTTAGGAAGCATTCTCAGAGAAAATGAGAAGCCACAAGTTGATCAGATACTAAAAAATGTAACTATTATGGAAATAATACTCAAAACCCCCCAAAAACCCAGGAAAATACTCAAAACCCCCCCAAAACCCAAACCCACTGCCATTGAGTTGATTCCAACTCATAGCGACCCCCATTGGGTTTCTGAGGCAGTAAATCTTTATGAAAGTAGATTGCCCAATCTTCCTTCTGTGGAGTGGCTGGTGGGTTTGAACTACCAACCTTCTGGTTAGCAGTCAGATGCCTTAGGCACTGTGCTACCAGAGCTCCTTGGAAATACTTAAAAAGACCAAATTGTTGTTGTTGTTGTTGTTATTTGCCATCAAGTCGGCCCCGACTCATAGCGACCCCTCCTTGGGTTTCCGAGGCAGTATCACTACGGAAGTAGGATTGCCCAACCTTTCTTTCGAGGAGTGGCTGGTGGGTTTGAACCACCAGCCTTCTGGTTAGCAGTCAAGTGCCTTAGGCATTATGCTACCAGAGCTCCTAAAAGGACCAAATAATGACCCATAATCCCACAACCAGATGTATATTAGTCAGGGTCTCAACAGTAGGTTGACACCCATGGATTAGATTTGAGGAGAGATTAATAAAAGGACAGTTTACATAGGTGTGGGCAGAATACAGGGAAGCCCCAGAAGATGGTCAGAACCTTGTGGTAGTGAGACCCATGCACCATCTCTCCTGGGCCCACAGAGGGACAGAGAAGCAGCCACAGAAGCAGGAAGGAAGGAGAATCATGGGAAAGGGCTTCACTGTGGGACTGAGAGCTTTCCTGGAGGGAACAACCTGGCTAAAGGAAGGGATGGGGCACATCAAGTCCCGTATCACCTTTCACAGGAGGTGCCTTCTGCTGGTAGAAGTTTGAGATGTAGGACCCTATTGATACAGCCCTCACAAGGCCAGCCTCCCAGCAGAGCAGATGGGAGAGAGTGCATCTGCAGGGCAAATGGAAGATACTGGAGGGTAACCTCTAACAGAATTTTGTGTACAAAAAACATAACTGATATCAGACTGATATATAGGTTCACAACCTACCTTTCCACTAAGCATCATATTGAAAACATTTTTCATGCCTTAAGCAACATTATTTTAAATGACTGATTTACATTCTATTATATAGCCATGACAATGAACTATTCACCTCTTAATATTTAGTTGTTTCAAATGTTTCACCCTGACATTTCTAGGTCTGGTAATGAGTCTGTGGTAGAACACCATCCATACCTTTCTCATAGTGCATTGCATTGTAAATGTAAATTTACATGTAGATTGTAAATGCACTTTGCGTTGTAAATGTTTGCTATCTGTCTGCCGTCCCCCTAGATTGTGACCTCATTGAACTCCTTCAGCTCTGTTGCCCCCACTCCTGGTACACTGTCTGGCACAGAGTGTTGCTGTTATTGTTGTTAGCTGCCATCAAGTTGCTCCTGACTCATGATAACCCATCCACAATGGGACAGAACACTGCCTAGGCCTGCACCATTCCCATAATCAGTTGTGGATTGGATTGTTGTGAAAACCCCTGTGCCACAGACCAGGCACTCCGTAAATATTTACTGAATGAATAAAAGACAAGACAGTAAAGTGTAGTCTGGAAGCTAGTCTAATGTCATGTCCTCTTTTGAAGAGTCCCAGGGTACTGACAAATGTGCTGCCACCAGCTTCACAGGGAAGGGCATGATCTCTGAGAGCAGACAGACTTGGGTTTGTCTCTGGGCTCCCATACTTCACAGGTTTTTTGGGTTTTTTTTTATTTTATTTTGATTTGGGTGAAGATTTACAGAGTAAATTCACTTTTCATACAGCAGTTCACATATACTTTGTCTCATGTCATT
>NW_006921851.1:2233674-2234996 GCF_000298275.1 Orycteropus afer afer | reverse complement strand
CCTGCGACTATGGTCCCAAGGCCACAGGTTCAACTACTCGGTCACTCTGGGTAGCTGGCTGTGACCAAGCAGTGACCACAACCTTCCCCTTGTCAACTCTACTATACACCTAGGAATTCTGATCATTCACATAAACTTATAGGACCATTGTCTTCCAACCTTATGTATGTTCTTGGATACACTCCCCATTTCATAGACATACCTAACAGTTCAGTCTGTCCACCCATCTATCCACCCATACACCCATGCTTGCCTTCACTGACAATGCAGTACTGTATGTTCAAAAGCATTCATATTTGTTGTCTGTACCTCCCATGTACCTCTATGTCTTTCTCATCCTCAATGCTGCCATATTGGTCACTCACATTTGGTACATTGCCCTTCTCTTCACCAAATCAATACTTATCTCTATCTATCTAACAGCCTTCTCTCCCCTCCCCTCCCACCTCTGGTAACCAATAAAGAAAATGTCCTTCTATAGATAAACCTTTCCTTAACTTTTACAATGATGGACTAATACACTATTTGTCCTTTTGTGATTGACTTATTTCCCTCAGCATAATGTCCTCCAAGTTCATCATGTTATGCGGTGTTTTGCAGATTCTACATTATTCTTTAGCATTGCATAGTATTCCATTGTGTGTATGTACCATAGTTTGGTTATCTATTCCTCAGTTGATGGACACCTAGGCTGTTTCCATCTTTTGGCTATTGTATAGTCTTTCTATGCCATATATTAGGGCCTTAAATTTGTCCCTAGATTTTCCTTGAGGAACTGTATAGTTTTAGGTTTCACATTTAAGTCTTTGATCCATCTGGAGTTCGATTTTGTATATGGTGTGAGGTACAGAACTTGTTACAACAGTCCACTGTCTCTTGCAACTCTCTTAACTTCCTCACGATTTAAAAGTTCTGTGACTACACAGCCTTTTCCCTCTTTTTTGTTTGTAGTTGTCCTCACTTGCCAATTGATGTCTCTGGTTCCCTGATTACAATCTTGGAAGCTCATTTTACTTTGGATATGTCTATAGCTGTGGTTTCTGGGTTATGTCATCTTGTGTATTAATGGTCAGTTGTTTTTTTTCCATTTTTGGTTCTCTGTTCAAAGGACTCCCTTTAGTATCTCTTGTAAGGTTTGTCTGGTTTTAACAAACTCCCTTAGTTTCTGCTTATCTGGAAATCTCCTAATTTCACCATCATATTTGAGGGGCAATTTTGCCAGATATATAATTCTTGGTTGAAAATTTTTCTCTTTCAGGGTTTTATATATACCATCCCATTGCCTTCTTGCTTGCAGGGTTTCTACTGAGAAATCAGAGCTT
>NW_006921851.1:2228859-2233574 GCF_000298275.1 Orycteropus afer afer | reverse complement strand
GCTCTTCCGGCCTGCTACTCTGGGCGGGCCTGAGTTGCCTCTCCTCACCTAATCCCTTCGGCTGACTGCTCTTCTCTCTGGCTTCCTGGCTTTTAATCCCCTTTCTCCTGCTCTTCCCGCTTGCTACTTCGGGCGTCCCTGAGTTGTCTCTCTTCACCTGTAATCCTGGGGCTGATATGTGTAGCAACCCATAAACAACAGAAAAAATACTGCCTGGTCCTGCATCATCTTCATGATAGTTTTTATGTTTAAGTCCATTGCTGTAGCAATGGAACATCTTCCCAACTACACAGCTCTTCTTCCAGCTCTATATCAGATAATATTCTGTTGTGATACAGAAGGTTTTCACTGGCGAGTTTTTGGAAGTAGAACACCAAGTCTTCTTTCCTAATCTGTTTTAGTTTGGAAGCTCTCCTGAAACTTGTCCACTATGGATTACCCTGCTGGTGTTTGAAATACTGGTAGTGTAGCTTCCAGCATCACAGCAACAAGCAAGCCAAAGTATAACAAACTGAAAGACAGGTGATGGGAACTGCATGAGGTAGCAAAAAAGAGAAACATAAAATAATAATAAAGTTAAATATATAATAATAATTAAGTTAAATTAAGTTCTTGATCAAGATAGTCTGAGATTACCATAGAAAGAAACCAAAGTAACCCTTACCAGAGAGAGACAGGGGAGTTGGGATTGTGGCTGAATATCTCCTTTTCCCAATACAAACACATTTGCCAATTTCACCTCTATTTCCACAAATACTTTATTGTTCAATATTTAACAAATCCACCTCTTGGAAAAAGCCTTGATTCACTTCAGGAAATCTTATTCAGTGAAATGTTTTTATATTGCAGGATGAAATATCATAATAAAACAAATGAAAATATGTTCCCAGTTTAAAATTAAGAGTTGGCAGTGTCTCAGAAATTGTAAGCTGGGAGGAATTTTTCACTGGTTTTATTACGACAATCAGTGGATTATTCAGACCCCTGTTTCTGTTAACCATTTCTTTCAGTTAGCTTCTATTTCCTTCTTAATTCTACTCCCATCTCAGATTGTGTTTCAAGCTTTCCAAAAACCATAGCAGACCAGTTGCTGTGAGGTCAATTCTGACTCATGGTGACCCCATATGTGTCCATAGGGTTTTCAATGACTGATTTATCAGAATTGTATTGCCAAACCTTTCTTCTAAGTCTTCTGGGTAGATTTGAACCCCCAACCTTTTGGTTAGCAGTGGAATGCATAATCTTTGAGGGAGGATCTCCCTTACCCATCCAAGGGCTCCAAGCTTTCTGAATGACTGTCTATTTATGGTTTGCCTTTCCTCTAAGGCTCTCAGGGATGTTGACTTGGGGCTTTGGGTGGTTACTGGGGCCCTTCCTCATTTGCAAGAACAGAACACTAGTTTTTTTTTACTCCCAGCTCCAGGGGACTGCTGCCAGCTGTGCTTAGCACTTTAGCCACACCCACACTGTCAGAGGTGTAGGAAATTCCTAGTTCTGAAGGATGCACAGGAGTGGGCCCACCTTGTGATAGCCTCCTTTCCTCAGAGAGCTGGGCCTCAAGTACAACTAGCTTTTTTTCCTTTGCTTTTTATTTCTTACCACTTGGAGAATAAGTCAAGTAAGCCATATCTATTTATCTATCTATCTATCTAAGCTTTCCCTCTATGTGAATGCTGCCCTTCTGTGTCTCATGGCTGATTGATCTAAGGGGTGTATTTTCCTAGAATAGGTAAGTGCATCTCCTTGGGGTAGGTGTTCTGCATGTAGGTCTTTCTACTGTTGGGCTATCAAGTAAGCCATATTATTTTTTGTGCTAATTCAGGTTCATATTGAATCGTTGCAGATGGCCTCACCTACCCCGCTCACCTAGCCTCAGCCTGTGCCAGGCCCAGCATTAGAGTCCATCACACCAAGAATCAGACACCTCAAAACCTCAAGTTCAAACACTCATCTATCTTTACAACCTGCTTACCTGAAGACACTCCTCAACCTCCATCCTGCTGCACCAAGACTTCTCATGCACCAGCCTCATGTCTTTGCCCCTTGCAGCACCCTCATTCTCTGGTTTCTGCTGGCCAGGACTAGTGTTCACTGTAACTGCTCCTTTGTGAGCTCCTTTAACTCCTTTGCTCAGTTGTGCCTCTGGCAGAACGTCAACTTAGTGACACCCACCCATTCCATCACCCCACATCTGCCCAAGTGGTGACTGGATATGCTGTTGTTCTGAAGCACTCCTTCCAAATCCATTCCAACAGACACACATTATGCTACATCATCCTGTGATACTTCCTGCCACACACACTGTCTACTCTCCAAGAATCCACATCATATTGCTCCATCCTAATGTATGCAACATCCTCTCACCATTCTCCAGTGCTCCTTTGATGACCTCTCCAAGTACTTGTTAAAGAAAATGTGTGCCATCAAATGAGAACTTGTCATATTCCCAACATCAGTCCCTGCAATATCCCTGTGTGTCTTTCTTACTTCAGGAGGTGGCCTGTCCTGCTCTTGTCCAATGTCCCAGCACTTTCCATGCTCAAATTCTCTCCCAACCCTCTACAACATCACCTTTTCTCTCCCTGCTGCACACCATCCACATACAAACACTCCTCAGTATCATGCATCTATTATGACCACCCTTGGCCCCATTTCTCCTCTTTCAAGCTGCACAGAAAGAGATGTCTCTCCTTACTGGTTTTAGTTTCTCACTGTATCCTTTCTGTCTTCAATTCTGTCTTCAATGTTTCTGTCCCCACTGTTTCACTGAATAGATTCCTTATATCAGGAAGTGTAAGACCTCCTACTTTATTCTTCTTCAATATGGCTTTGGCTGTTCGGGGCCCGTTTTCTTTCTATATAAAGTTGGTGATACATATTTCCATTTCAGTAAAGAATGCTTTTGGAATTTGGCTCAGGATTATGGTATATCTATATATCACTTTGGGTAGTATTGACATTTTTACAATGTTAAGTCTTCCAACTCATGGACATGGAATATTTTTCCATTTATGCAGATGTCTTTTAGTTTCTTACAGTAGTGTTTTATAGTTTTCATTGTATAGGTCTTTTCCATCCCTAGTTAGGGTTATTTGTAGGTATTTTACCCTTCTGGGGACATTGTAAATGGCATTGTTTTCTTGATTTCCTTTTTGGAGTCCTCCTTGTTAGTGTAAAGGAACCCAGATGATTTTTGTGTATTGATCTTATGCCTTTCTACTTTGCTGAATCCTTCTATTAGATCTAGTAAATATTTTGTGGAATCTCTGGAATTTTCTATGTATAGGATCATGCCATCTGAGAATAGACATAGTTTTACCTCCTCTTTTCCAATTTGAATACCATTATTTCCCTTTCTTGCCTTATTGCTGTGACTAGGACTTCCAGTACAATATTGACTAAGAATGGTGGTAGTAGGCATCTTTATCATGTTCCTGTTCTCAAGGGGAATGCTCTCAGTCATTCTCTATTGAGAAGAATATTGGTTTTGCATATATGTCTTTAATTATGTTGAAGAATTTCCCTTCTGTATTTTTCTGAGAGTTTTTTTTTTTTTTTAATTGGGAAAAGGTGTTGGGTTTTATCAAATGTCATATCTGCATCAATTGAGATGATCATGTGATTCTTTTTCTTTGCTTTGTTTATGTGGTGAATTACATTAATTGATTTTCTAATGTTGAGCTATCTTTGCATTTCTGGTATGAATCCCACATGATAGTGATGTATGACTATTTTGATATGCTGTTCAATTTTGTTGGCTAGAATTTTGGTGAGAAGTTTTGCATCTGTATTCATGAGGGATCTTGGTCTGCAATTTATTTATTTATTTGTGGTATCTTTACCTGGCTTTGGTATCAGTGTGATTCTGGCTTTATTGAGTAAATTGGGAAGTACTCTTTCCTTTTCTATGTTTTGCAAGAGTTTAAGTAGAATTGGTGTTAATTTTTCTTTGAATGTTTTCATAAAACTCCCCAGTGAAACCACCTGGGCTGGGGATTTTATGTTTAGAATTTTTTAAATGACATTTTTAATCTTTTCTCTTGTTATGTGTCTGTTTAGATTTTCTACCTCTATTTGTGTTAGGTAGATAGGCAGGAAGTGAGTTTCTAGAAATTTGCCCATTTCTTCTAGGCTTTCAAATTTGTTGGAGTAGTTTTTCATAGTACTCTATTATGATCCTCTTTATCTCAGTTGGATCTGTTATAATGTCTCCGATTTGATTTCTTATTTTGGTTATTTGCATCTCCTCTTTTTTTTCCTTTGTCAATATGGCCAGTAGTTTGCCTATTTTATTGATCCTTTCAAAGAACCAACTTCTAGTCCTGTCGACTCTTTCTATTATTTTTCTATTTTCTACTTCTCCAATTTTTATTATTTCCTTTCTTCCGGCAGTTCAAACTCACCAGACACTCCTGGGAAGAAAGGTTGGACAATCTACTTACCGCATAGATATTCCCTCGGAAACTCAAGGGGAGGGTCGCTATGAGTCAGATCGACTCCACCGCTGGGAGTTTGTTTTGTTTTGAACTTCATTTAACATTTCCAGTTCTGTTTCTCATCCTCCTGCTGACTAAAGTGCTATCTCTGGGGCCAGCTGCACAAACATTCTTTTTATTTATTTATTTTTATTTTTTTATTATTGTGATTTGGGTGAAGATTTACAGAGCAAATTCACTTTCCATATAGCAGTTTACATATACTTTGTCTCATGACAT
>NW_006921851.1:2220194-2226414 GCF_000298275.1 Orycteropus afer afer | reverse complement strand
TTCTTTGGTCTGTCTCTCAATCCTTTGAAGATACCTAAAGATAATTTTTTGAATTCCTTATCAGAGAGTTCCAATGCTGCTTTTTCCTCAGGGATGTGTTCTGGGTCTGTATCCTGCTCCCTTGTTTCTACTACTTTATCCTGCTTCTTTGTGTGGACCTTGATTGTCTGTTGTCTCTGAGGCATCGTGGTGTTGTTGTATTTAGATCTTTGTTAACTGTTTGTGAAGAGCAGCCAAGGGTGATTCAGGCTCTTCTTGGTGATTTTTTATCGTTGGCCCATTGGTGGAGAAGGACGTAGTGGCTGTCGCTCAGTAAGTGAAGTTGCAGGAAGTGTCGGTGTAGTTGTGTCTTATGGGGACTCTTGTTGTCTCCCACTCAATCAGACACAAATTACAATCGAATAACCTTCAAAAAATGTGTCAGTCTTGTAGATCCCGAGTGTCCTTGGGGTTGCTGGAAAGCAGAACGTGTTCCTAAGCTCCAGGAATCTGCGAGAGCGCTGTCTCTTTAAATGTCCAAAATAGTCAAGTCACTTTTTAAACCTACAAAATGGCGGCACCTTCCAGACTGCCAAAAGTCCACAGCTCAGCCCACCTTTCTCTTCACCTTCTCTGTTTGTTCCCCAGCCACCGTGCACAGTCCTCCGTGCCGTCCCTGGCTAGCAGGGTGATTTTTAGGTTAATTCTTAAGTCCTACCACCACTCAGGAATCTCCAAGCTGTCTGTGCTGTCAGGATTGCTCACGACCGCTGCCAGACAGCAGATCCATATGCCTCCTTTTTGGTATTTTCACACAAATTCTTCTGCTAGTTGGGGTTTAGTCCACTTCTATATCCTTCCCCTCAAGGTTTAGGGGTCCAAGATTCTCTTTTGTGTCTGTGTTAATTGGTTTCCCTTTTCTTTGTTGAAGAGGGTCTATGCAGTCTTTCTGCCTAGTCTGCCATCTTGCCAATCTCTGCACAAACATTCTTAATAGACTCTAAGTAATTCATTATCTTAGCTTAGCAATTATGGTTATCTGATAACTTATGTTTAAGTTGACCTGCTATCAATCCCCTCTTTGAAACTAGACACTTATATTAAGACTATACCCTCAGATGCTTCACCATACTTGCTCTAAAATGCTAGACATGGGGTCTAATTGTTAGCTGAGTACATGCTTGCATTTTAGGGGTGGCATACTCAAGTAGTGCAATACAACAATGGACAGTTTGTATACAACAGTATAACATAATAACTAATACAGAAAGGAAACTATTCCTACAAACAAAGTTGTTTTAACTAGTTGAAATTCAGGGGCCAGTAAATGAGCTAATCAAAATTCAATTGAATTTTGGGGTCCTTTTTCAAATCATGCAAAAGATCTTGAATACATTTTATCTTATTTTCAATTAGCTGGGCATTGTCAGTGAGATCAACACAACACATATTTTTGAATTCTTCATAGCCATGATTGTATGGTAATAATAAGTAATCAATGGCTCTTCTCTTTCCCAAAACTAATTCTCTGATTTGTTTTTATTCTTTGCTTATGGTGTCTATAGCTTGTTGTTGTTGTTGTTGTTTGCCATCAAGTCGGACCCGACTCATAGCGACCCCTCCTTGGGTTTCCGAGGCAGTATCACTACGGAAGTAGATTGCCCCATCTTCGGAAGTATAATTAACCCTTTGGTGGCTGCATAGGCAATAGCACTTATATATATATTTTTTTTCATTAAGAGTAGCTAATTCAGGAACTCCTACTAAAGAACTGCTAGCAAAACATACTCAGCTGTGTTACATAATTTAGCTTCATCATTACTAGATTCACCAAGACTTACTGACTGCTTCTGTTTGTGTAGAACCAAAGGTTTTTCTGGGAGTAGAATTATTGCCCAATAGAACATAGGCCCCCTGTTTTGGTTACCTCTGTGCTGCTTTAACAGAAAAATACCATAAATGTGTGGCTTTGCCAAACAGGAGTTTATTCTCTTGTAATTCTGGAGCCTTGAAGTTCAAAGTGTTAGGCTCTAGGGGCTGGGTGAAAACCACTTGACCTTGGGCTTCAGCTCTGCCTCTTGCTCCTGGCCCACTGAAGCTGGAGGCTTTTCTTCACTCAGGCAGCCGCTGGCTGTTGGGGCAGACAAACCCACAATCAACACATGAAAAGGCACAATCCCAATACTACCAAACCACACAGCAGGCCATTGATTCAAGTCCGTTAAAAGTCCCAAGAGTGGCAGAGCATGGCAGGCTGCTGAATGAAGACTCGACTATGCGCAGGGTTAAGTGTGCCAAAAAGCTAGAGACCTCCCTCAAAGCTGCTTCTTATATATTGGAAGCCACCCATATCCCTAAAGCAGCTACTCAGCTGCTCCAGTAGAGCAGTAGAACTGATTGCCAATCTTACCACGGAGAATAAGTACATCCAGCTGCCCAGCCACTCAACCAGACCCACCCAAGTTGACAACAACATTAACTACCACACCCCCTGTGACATTAACAAGTACATAAGAATAAACTTTTGTTCCACAAAGCAAGAAGCACCTAAGGGCAAACTGATGTGAACATAAGCAAAACTTATAACAGTGGTTTAGTACAATTAATAATATGTTGATATTAAGAAAGATTACTACATTGGGTAGCACACCCTGTAAACAAAACAAGATTCAAAGCAGTGATTGTTTTTACATGCAAGGGAAACATTTCAGGATCTTTAGTGTTCTTCATGGGACACCAATGATAAATATCTGCATATTCAAAAATTTTGTGAAAATGTTGAAAATAGCATAGTTTTTTTTTGTTTTTTTTTTTTAAGCAATTATAAGGGGGTACTTAACTCCTATGATGAACAAGGTAAGAGTATCTTCAACATGGACACCCTTGATAGACAAAACCCAGTGGTAGTGTTAACACATTTTGTGCTAAAACCAAAAAACCAAGCACACTGCTGTCGAGTTGATTGCATAGCAAGCCCTCCTCGGGTTTCCGAGGTGATATCTCTGAAAGTAGATTGCCCAATCTTCCTTCCAAGGAGTGCCTGATGGGTTTGAACCACTAGCCTTCTGGTTAGCAGTCAAATGCCTTAGGCACTATGCCACCAGAGCTGGCTGACATATTATGGACATGCAAAAAAGCAAAACCAAAGAGCAGCTAGCAAAGATTTTTGTTATTTACCCTTTCCTTTGATTGTCTTTTCAATAAAAAATTAAAATCTTTAAGGGGTTCTGATGTCGAAAGATCAGGAGGGGTGGTAGGTTGTTTTCTTCTTTTAAAGGACACTTCTTAATGTGTGTGTGGTGAATCCAAGGTTTTACTCCTTCAAGCTTCACCACTGTATGAGTAGTCAGAAGAATGATATAGGGTCCTCTCCATTGAGGTTGGAGTGGTTCTTTCTTCCAAGTTCAGAGCAGCACTCTGTTGCTGGGCTGAAAAGGATGGACAGGAACCTCTGATGGGTATTTTGTGCATAAGCATGTGAACCTGTGGAGAGAAAATGAGACAGCAGACAGAGTACAGATACTGTTGAATAACTTTTTCTCCTGTTACAAATAAATGATAACCATTTATTAGCCCAAGATTCTTTAGAAAAATTCTCCCATGTAAATGCTCAAACAGGCTTAACTTTAATTTTTCTTTTCTTTATTTATTTATTGTGGGGTGATATGAATCCTAAGCAATGCAATGGGCAGAATTTCTAACCAAGTTACTTTAGTTTCTTGGCAGATTTTAGCTAATTGTCTTTTTAAAGTTTGTTTGCTTGTTCATTCTTTCCACTGGACTGGGTCCCCAGATGGAGTGTAATTTCCAATTAATATTAAGCTCTGAAGCAGATTTTGAGTGACTTCTGCAATAAAACATGGGCCATTATCACTTCCTCCACTTGTAAGGAGACCTAATCTGGCAATTATTTCACAAATTAATTTCTTTACTACTTCCCATACTTTGTTTGTCTGACAGGACAAGGCTTCAACCCAATCTGTGAAAAGATAAACAAAAACTAGAAGGTAACTGTGGTTTCCTACTGTCTGGGGCATTTCAGCAAAATCCACTTGCCATTGCTCTCCAGGATACTGACCCTGAACTTGCATTCCAGGAATAGGAGTTTTATCAATTTTTAGGATAGATTTTGGCACAAATTATACATGCTTTAACTATTCTCTGGATGGTGAAACACAAGCCAATTCCCAGAACATGATTCTTTACCCATTCATACATGGCCTCATATCCATAATATGAGGATTCACGAACTCACTTAATGACAACATACAATAGGTAGTGAGGTACCAAGACTTGTCCTTGAGCAGTGCGTTTCCACTTGCTGCAGGAGCTGGTGGCTCCCTATTCTTCAGCTACTCTGATTTATTTCTCAGACTATCCCAGCTCTTCCTGGATGTTGATTGAATCTGTGGACTAAGCGGGGCTAGGAGAGGGGATCTCAGGACTTACATGTAGCCTGCTTGGCTGCTTCATCAGCTCATTGATTACTTCAAATAATGCGAGTGTCTCCTTTTTGGTGGGCCTTGGAATGAAGTACAGCTACCTTAGTCGGGAGGCTGATGGCATTCAGAAGTTGAAGAACCTTGAGAGCATGCTTGATACCCCTAGAATTTGAAGTCAGGAGACCCCTTTCTCTCCAGATGTCCCATGGACATGCAAAATTCCAGGAAGATATTTAGAGCGTAAATATTCAAAGTCTTACCTTTTACAAGATGAAGGGCCCTGATTATGGCAATTAGTTCAGCTTTTTGAGCTGAAGTATTTGAGGGCAAGGTTGTGGCCTCTAGTGTTTCCCAGGCAGTCACTACAGTATATGTAAATTTTCAGATTCCATTTTCCATAAAACTGCTTCCATCTGTAAAAAGCTCTCAATCAGCATTATCAAAAAGGATGCTGGCAAGATCAGGTCTGCTGGAGTACACACTTGCTATTTACCTGTAGGCTGTCATGTTTTGGAGGTTGCGAGGGTAACTGGGGGAGAAGAGTGGCCAGGTTGAGGGTAGGTATTACTTTTATGGTCACTTTGGGTTTGTCTAGGAGGCTAGCCTGATAGCGAGCTATGCACCTAGCAGTGAGCCAGTGTTTGTTCCAGAACCCTGCATGGGGTACAAATAAAATCTCAGATTGTCACTGGCTAGCTTTTCTCCTTCTTTTAAAATTAGACTTACTTTGGCCTCTGCTTGCAGATGCATAGGCCAGCCCTTGGCTACATGATCAATGGTCTTAGAGAAGTATGCAACAGACCTTTTCTAAGAGCCTAACTGTTGAGTCAGTACTCCAGCAACTATTTCTGATTCTGTTGTGAACCAAGAGAGATGCACCACCAGAGTAGACAGAATGGGATTGGGAACCACAGGATTAATAGCTATAGTCCCTAGAGTAATTGCTCTCAAGTCCTGGACAAATCTGTACTAACACATCTTGGGCTTTTTTACTAGGAGAATTGGGGTTTTGAAAGCTGATTGGCAGGACTGAAGAAATCTGTACTGGAGAAATTTGGTAAAAAGAGGTTGAAGTCCTCTCAGAGCCTCACAATCAGTGAGCAGTGTTTGACATGAGGCAGCTGGGAATTCAACAACAATTAAACATGTACCAGGTCAGCATTCTTTGCTCTACTAGGCCAGTTACCAGCCCAAGCCCATGGCACCACTGTGTGTAAAATAAATCCACTGCCATTGAGTCAATTCCAACTCATAGTGACCCTGTAGGACAGAGTAGAATTGCTACATAGGGTTTCTAAAGCTGTAAATCTTCACAGAAGCAGACTACCTCATCTTTCTCCCATGGAGCAGCTGGTGAATTTGAACTGCTCACCTTTTGATTAGCAGCTGAATGCCTTAACTGCTGCTCCACCAGAGCATGTAAAATAGCCTCTAGTATATCAAGATCCTGGTCTGAAAGTGCTATTTGCATTCTTCAGCCCTGTTCAGGCAGGACAGTAAGCAATAGCTTATTGTTGTAAAAGGCAATATTAGCTTGTAATTTGAACAAAAAATCCCAGCAGGGAAATAGGACACTCAGGCATATAAAGAAATTCATGGGTCAGGGTCTTGCCTTCTATAGAACAACTTAAAGGCTAAATAAAATTCTTTGTAACCATCTTTACTGTTACTCCTACAATAGACACTTTATTCTTTGAAAGTGGATTTTTTTTTTAATTGTATTTTGATTTGGGTGAAGATTTACAGAGTAAATTCACTTTTCATACAGCAGTTCACATATACTTTGTCTCATGTCATTG
>NW_006921851.1:2205124-2211412 GCF_000298275.1 Orycteropus afer afer | reverse complement strand
TCTGCATCCTTTCCTTCAAGGCTCAGGGGTCCAAGATTATCTTCTGTGTCTGTGTTAATTGGTTTCCCTTTTCTTTGTTGAAGAGTGTCTGTGCAATCCTTCTGCCTAGTCCGCCATCTTGCCCCCGGATTGTTTGTCTTTTTGAAAGTGGATTTTTTAAAATTGTTCAGCACCGAGTCTGTCCAAAAGTAAGTCTATTAATTCTCCCTCAACTTTAATTTTAACAAGTGGCTCTTTGGAGGAGATTGGGGTGCTTAAATTAGCTCCTAGTCCCCTTCACTCTGAGTCTTCAGCAACAAATGGGGCAGACACCCCCAGAGAGATCTTATGAGTTTATCTAGATTTCTCCGGTGTGGGATTCTTTTCCCAGGATCCCTGGATGTTCACTTTCTCATTATTCTTTCTGTTCTGACATTCTTGTTTCCAATGACCCACTTGCTTGCACCATGCACACTGATTCTTCTCAGCTGCAGTTTCTCCCCAGCTGCCACCTGCCTGTTTGTGGCCATTTGTGAAGTTTCTCTTTTGCCGTTAAGGCACTGGCCAGGAGTGAAACGTTCATTTTCATTTTCTCATTCTCTTTTCTTTCAGCAACTTGGTCTCAGTGGGTGAAAACCTTAAAGGCAACTTCCACTAACTGAGACAAGCTCATTCCCAAATTCCCTTATAGCTTCTGCAGCTTTTTCCTAAAGTCAGGGCACTCTGCCTGATGAAAATCCTAAACTATTTAGGTATTTTCAGATGCCTTGGGGTCTAAATAAGTAAACTGCCTGAAAGCAGTAAAAATTATTTCAAGGAAAGTGGAGGGATCTTTCTCTGGTCTTTGCTGAACTTCATAGACCTTACTAGGGTTGCATTGCTTGGGGACCTCATTCATTAGCCCTGTGATCAAATAGATGCTAAACTACACCAGTCAGGTCATCCCATCAAGAGTGTTAAGGTTCCATCCAGGCTCAGTGGCAGGAAGTGCCTGCTCGGTGATGGGAGAATTGGCAGGGTCTGAAAGGTGAAGTTGTTCCTCCTCCTCCCTTGCCTTTCACAGCACTAGTTAAGTTCTTCAAGAGTCAAAAGAATACCCAGAAACTCCTGACAGTCAGCCCAACTCAGATTGTGTGTTTTAAAAATGGAGTCAATTAAATTGCATTCATTTTATGGCCTTCATATATAGAGGAAGGTTATTTTTCCAATTGAAAAGGTCTGATGTTGAAAAGAGAGTGGACCATATCATCTGAGGGAGTTGACTGCCATATTCTTTGGGCTCAACAACAGGCTCTTGCTTAAAGGGGTATATGTCTACAGTGCTTTGGCCAAATTCTAACCCACTTCAGGTATGTGAGGGAGATAAAACAACACTTTCTAAATTGGCTCCCTGAGCTGATCAAGAGTTCACAGGCTAGGGTGACTGCAATTGCTCTCCAAGCCTACAAAAGAGGTGGCTTAGAGACAACTATGGGGTAATGTCCTTCTGAGGTTCCCCTTCAAATATTCCTGGTTTTCCGAACTTGCATTTTTTCCTGAATAACCTTTTTTTTTTTTTTTCTTTGCCATAAAGTCATAAAAGCTTCAACATACATCTTTTCATTCCACTTCCCTTCTCTAGTACTGAACACATCCAATTGCAAAATAGTGTTATAATTCAGAGACCCATTCTTGCGCCAAACTTCCCCATCTCCCAACTTATACCGATACCAAGCTATGTTACACAAAAATCTCTCTCTCTATCTCTCTCTCTTTTTTTTTTTTTTTTTTTTACTTTTTCATGGGATCCTCACCAAAGTAAGACCAATGTTTAAGAATACAACCTAAAGGAGATTTCTCCATACGCCACTTTGACAGTTACCCATGTGTCTTGGTCTCTCTGCTGCTTTAACAGAAATACCACAAGTGGTATTTCTTAACAAACAGGAATTCATTCTCTTAAAGTTCAGAAGTCCAAATTCAGAGTGCCAGTTCTAGGGCTGGGTGAAGGTCCCTTGACCTTGGGCTTCAGCCCTTCCTCTTATTCCAGGCTGACTGGAGATAAAGGTTCTCCTAACTCAGATAGTTTCTGGTTGCTGAGGCTTACAAATCCCAGGTTGGCAGATAAAATGGCACAATCCCACAATTGGTAGGCAACATGGCAAGCCACTGGTTCAAGTCAAGAAAATCCCAAAATCAGCAGACAACACAGCAGGCCAGATGAAGACTCAACCAAACGTAGGATCCAGATGTGCCCCAAACTAGCTACCTTTCTCAAAGCTTCTCCTTATATACTGGAAGTAGGCCACACCCCAAAGGCAGCTCTCCTTCAACTGATTAGGGACTCAAAGCATATTCGACCATGGAGATAATTATAATCTCATGGGGAATAACTACAGTCAGCTGCCAAGCCACTCAAAGTCAAGACTCAGTCAAGTTGACACACAACCTTAACTATCACACCATGGTTAAATAAAACACCTTTGACACTGGTTCCTCCCAAGCCTCACAGGTCTTGACTTAACCTGTGCTTGTAAAAGAGGTTTTACACTCACCACCTGAAGAAAATGTCTTCTGTCTTGTCTGTGAGTATCACCTTTGAGGTCGTGACTGGTCCCGGTCACTGGAGACCAAGGGCACTCCCCTGGAAGAAAAGGCCCAGTGTGCACTGCAAGAATCCCTCTGCTCTGCTTGGCCAGGGGCAGTCAGTGGATCTGTGTGAAGCAGGGTCCCTTCCTGGTCATCAGAAAAATATTATTCCCTGAAAAATGTGGTAACACAAGCAGGGAGAGTCCAACATCAAGCTCTGTTAATCTGCTTCAACAAGGCTTATAAAGGTATAGTAAACAAAAGTACATAGGTGAGGAGGAGGAAGAATGGTAAAAGTTACAGAGGATATGTAGAGCTACAAGGTTAAACATTATCAGTAAGCTCATATGTTGCCTTCTGAGATTGTTACATCCTGAGGGTTATTTGACAAAGGATTCTGTCAGGGGCTACTTTTCTGTCATATCTGCAATCTGCCTCCTTATCTTAACAAACTTAGTCACTACCTTAGTTACAAATTTACAAAGGGCTAGTAGAAATACAGGTGATCTGGTAGTGGTATGGTTAAGGCATTGGGCTACTAAAAAGAAGGTTGGTTGTTCAAACACAGCTGCCAAGGCAGTCTGCTTTCCTAAACATTTACAGGCTCAGAAATCCTATGGGGGTCACTATGAGTAGGAATTGACTCAATAGCAGTGGGTTTCTTTTTTTGATTTTAGTAGAAACACAGTGGAAAATCCCAGTAAGTATAATTGTAATTTGGGAGTGAGGAGTGTACTATGACTTGATAAATATCTATCTTAGCTACAAATTATTTCTATTGTCTTCTATTCTTCTATTGATCTTCATTTAATATGACCAGTTCTATTTTTCATCTTCTTGTTGATCAAGATGCTGCATAAATACTCTTTCTTACTATTATTACCTTTTTTTTGTGTGTGTGATTTGGGTAAAAATTTATGGAACAAATTTGTTTTCCATTCAATAGTTCATACACATTTTTGTTTCCTGACAGACTGCAATCCCCAAAATGTAACAACTCTCTTCCTACTTCATTTACCGTTCCCCTGTGGCCTTCTTTCCTATGCATGCCTGCCCTTTGAACTTTCTACCAGCACAAATGCTGCTCTCTTGATCTCTTATGGTTGACTTCCCTGAGGAGTGCTCTCCCTGGTGTAATTATTCATTCCATAATTCAAACAATTATTCTATCGTTTGGCTGAGAGTTCAGCCTGGAAGTGAGTTCTATTCCAGGCCCTTCGGGGCCATAGTCTCAGGGATTTCACCAGTCTCTATAAGACCAGTAAGCATTGTCTTTTTATGATTTTGCTTTTGTTCCACATTTTTCTCACACTCTATCCAGGATCTCCAATTTTGATCACTTTCAGAGTAGTTGGCAGTGGTAGCCTGGTACCATATAGCACTTGTCTCAGGGTTATGTAGGCTGAGCTTCCCCTGGCCCACTGGTCCTTTAAACTAATTGTTCCCATGGATCTTTGTTTTTCTTCACTTGTCTTTGCACTGAATGAGGAGGGACCAATAGTTGCATCTTAGATGGCTACTTGCAAGCTTTTAAGATCCCAGTCATTATTAAACAAAATAAGATGAAGAAGAATGGTTTGTGTATTGTTACAGAGATTCTGAAACTTGCCCTTGAATGGAGGGTAGCTAAAGTGAATAGAAGAAATGATGAAATAAAAGAGCTCAACAGAATATTTCAAAGTGCAGCTCGGGAAATCAAAGTAAATTATTATAATGAAGAATGCAAAGATTTGGGGCTAGAAAACCAAAAAGAAAGAACAAACTTGGCATTTCTCAAGAATTTCTTCTCTGGAAGAACTGAAGAAAAAAATCAAGCCTGAAGTTGCAATACTGAAGGATTCTATAGGCAAAATAGTGATCGATGCAGAAAGCATCAAAAGATGATGGAAGCAATACACAGAGTCACTATACTAAAAAGATTTGGTTGATATTCAGCTATTTCAGGAGGTACCATATGATGAAGAACCAATGATATTGAAGGAAGAAGTCCAAGCAGCACTGAGTGAATTGGTGAAAAACAAGGCTCCAGGAATTGACAGAATGCGCATTGAGTGTTTCAACAAATGGATGCAGTGCAGGAGGTGTTTACTTGTTTATGTCAAGAAATTTGGAAGACACTTATCTGCCAATCAACTGGAAGAAATCCATATCTGTACCCATTCCAAAGAAAGGTGATAGAATAGAATGTGGGAACAATATCGTTAATATCAAAAGCAAGTAAAATCTTGCTGAAGATAATTCCAAAACAGCTGCAATAGTATACTGACAGGGAACTTCTAGAAATGCAAGCTGGATTCAGAAGAGAACGTGGAATGAGGGATATCATTGCTGATGTCAGATGGTTCTTGGCTGAAAACACAGGATACCAGAAAGATGTATACCTGTGTTTTATTGAGTATGCAATGGCATTCAACTGTGTGTATTATAACAAATTATGGATAAAATTACAAAGAATGGAAATTCAAGAACACTTAATTGTGCTCATGAAGAACTTGTACATAGACCAAGAGGCCATGGTTTGAACAGAACAAGGGAATACTGCATGGTTTAAAATCAGAAAGGGTATGTGTCAGGGTTGCATCCTTTCACCATATTTATTTAATCTGTACGCTGAGGAAATAATCCAAGAAGCTGGACTACATGAAGAAGAACATAGCAACAATATTGGAGGAAGACTCATTAACAACCTGTGATATGCAGATGACATAACTTTGCTTGCTAAAACTGAAGAGGAGTTGAAGCACTTACTGATGAAGATCAAACACTACAGTCTTCAGTATGGATTACACCTCAAAGTAAAGAAAACAAAAATCCTCACAACTAGACCAATAAGTAGCATCACAATAAATGCGGAAAAGATTGAAGTTGTCAGGAATTTCGTTTTGTATGGATCCACAATCAACATCCATGGAAGCAGCAGTCAAGAAACCAGACATCGTATTGCACTGGGCAAGTCTGCTGCAAAAGACCTCTTTAAAGTGTTAAGAAGCAAAGATGTCATTTTGAAGACTAAGGTGTGCCTAACCCAAGCTATACTATTTTCAATTGCCTCATATGCATGTGAAAGCTGGATATTGAATAAGGAGACCAAAGAAGAGTTGATATCTTTGTATTGTAGTGTGGGCAAAGAATACTGAAAATACCATGGACTGCCAGGAGAAGGAACCAATTTGTCCTGGAAGAAGTGCAGTTGGAATGCTCCTTAGAAGTGAGAATGGCAAGACTTTGTCTTACCTACTTTGGTCATGTTGCCAGAAGGGACCATTCCCTGGAAAAGGATATCATGCTTGGTAAAGTAGAGGGTCAGTGAAAGGGGGGAATACACTCATGAGAAGGATTGACAGAGTGTCTGCAAAAATAGGTTCATGCATAGCAGGGATTGTGAGGATGGTGCAGGATCAGGCAGTGTTTCATTCTTTTATACATAGGGAGCTGACTTGATGGCACCTAACAACAACAACATGTTATGCCAGTTGAGTTTGATGTCACCTGCAACTACAGTCTTGAGCCCACAGACCCAGTGACTCACTTCCTCAAGGTGTTTGGTGTGGGTAAGAAGTTATCGTTAAGACTCAGGAGGTTCTGGCAAGATGGCAGATTAGGCAGAAAGACTGCACAGACCCTCTTCAACAAAGAAAAGGGAAACCAATTAACACAGACACAGAAGAGAATCTTGGACTCCTGAGCCTTGAAGGGAAGGATATAGAAGTGGACTAAACCCCAACTAGCAGAAGAATTTGC
>NW_006921851.1:2203868-2204345 GCF_000298275.1 Orycteropus afer afer | reverse complement strand
TTCCTTTTTTTCTTTTTGGATTTTGCCTATTTTTTTTCTTCAGTTATTATTCTCCTTCCCTACTTTTTTTTTTTTTTTCTTAGTGCCCTATCCCTAGATACTGCAGGTTTGCTTGTTTTTTCTTCTTTTTTTGCCTTTTTTCTTTGCTTGGTTACTGTTCCTGTGTGATTACATGGTGTGTTTTTCATCTATGGGCTTTTAGTATTTTTGATGGTTATTCAATTGTAATTTGTGTCTAACTGAGTGGGAGACAACAACAGTCTCCATAACACAACTATACCCATACCTCCTGTGACTTCACTTACTGAGCAAGAGCCACTTCCTCCTTCTCCACCAATGGGCCAATGATAAGAAACCACCAAGAAGGGCCTGGATCACCCCTGGCTGCTCTTCATGAACAGTTAACAGAGATCTAAATACAACAATGACACGATGCCTCGGAAAAAACAGACGATCACAATCCACACAAAGAAGCAG
>NW_006921851.1:2199349-2199824 GCF_000298275.1 Orycteropus afer afer | reverse complement strand
ATAATGTGGATGAACTTGGAGGACATTATGCTGAGGGAAATAAATCAATCACAAAAGGACAAATATTGTATTAGTTCGTTATTGTAAAAGTTAAGGAAACATTTATCTATAGAAGGACATTTTCTTTGTTGGTTACCAGGGGTGGGAGGGGAGGGGAGGGAACGTTGTTAGATGGATAGAGATAAATATTTATTTGGGTGAAGAGAAGGGCAATGTACCAAAAATGAGTGACCAATATGGCAGCATTGAGGATGAGAAAGACATAGAAAGGTACATGGGAACTACAGACAACAAATATCAACCCTTTTGCACATACAGTACTGCTTTGTCAGTGAAGGGAAACATGGGTATGTGGATGGATAGCTAGGTGGACAGGCTAAATGATTACGTATGTCTATGAAATGGGGAGTGTATTCAAGATCATATATAGGGTTGGCAGACAGTGGTCCTATAAGTTTATGTGAATGATCAGAAT
>NW_006921851.1:2197097-2198314 GCF_000298275.1 Orycteropus afer afer | reverse complement strand
TGTTGCATTGTGGTAAACTGTGGTCAATGACATGAGACAAAGTATATGTGAACTGCTGTATGGAAAGTGAATTTGCTCTGTAAATCTCCACCCAAATCACAATTAAATAAATAAATAAAAGTTGAAGACACACACACACACAAAGAAGTTATCATTAACTTTGAGTCCAGTTAAATCTATTGTATATATGGAGCTTTTTATAGCACATACAAATGCATATATAGAAATATCATCTGCTAAATCTATATATGCTTTTGGATATAGTCCCATTGGTCTACCCATATCTGATCATCTTGCCTGTGTGCCTGTGTATCCATTTGTACTTTAATGTTTATTATTACTGATAATGCAGTATTGTGTATGTAGTAGTGTTGTGCTTTGTTGTATATGCCTCTTCTGCACATCTCTGTGTGCTCTGTGTGTCTCTATTCCTTAGTGAACTTGCATATGAGCAGTTGATGGCCTGTTCCAAAATCAGCTCCTGGCCTTGTTTTGGCTGGAGATATTGAGCTTTTCTATCTCCTTTTGACACAGATGTAGTCAATCTGATTCCTGTGTACTCAAGCTGGCTAAGTCCACATCTATAGCCACAGTTTGTGTTGTTAAGAAAAGGTGTTTGCAATGAATAAGTCACTGGTTTTGCAAAATTCTATCATATGATCTCCAGCATTATTTCTGTCTCCAAGGCCAAGTTTCCCAACTACCGGTGATTCTTCTTTGTTTCCAACTTTTGCATTCCACTTACCAGTGGTAAGCAACACATCTTGATTGCATGTTTGGTCAATTTCAGACTGCAGAAGTTGATAAAAATCTTCAGTTTCCTCATCTTTGGCTTTGGTAGTTGGTGTGTAAATTTGAATAATAGTAGCATTAATAGGTCTTGTAGACAAATGGATATTATCCTATTACTGACAGCGTTGTACTTCAGGACAGATCTTGAAACATCCTTTGTGTTGATGAATGCCATGCCATTCCTCTTCAATTTGTCATTTCTGGCATAGTAGATCATATGGTTGTCTGATTCAAAATGGACAAAACTAGTCCATTTCAGCTCACTAATGCCTGTTGTTGTTGCTGTTATTTGCCATCGAGTCGGCCCCGACTCATAGCAACCCCTCCTTAGGTTTCCAAGGCAGTATTACTATGGAAGTAGGATTGCCCAACCTTCCTTCCGAGGAGTGGCTGGTGGGTTTGAACCACCAGCCTTCTGGTTAGCA
>NW_006921851.1:2195382-2196932 GCF_000298275.1 Orycteropus afer afer | reverse complement strand
TGAGTGCCTTCCAACCCAAGGGGCTTGTCTTCCTGCACTGTGTTGGACAATATTTCCAAACTATTCATAAATTTGTCCCGTAATCTATCTGACTGTGTTTCTCTGCTATTCATAAGGTTTTCCCTGGCCAATTTTTGAGAAGTGGATGACCTCCTCCTTCTTCCTAGTCTACCTTGTCTTTATTATAATTTATTTATTTAATTGTGATTTGGGTGAAAGTTTACAGAGCAAATTCACTTTCCATACAGCAGTTCACATATACTTTGTCTCATGACATTGACCATAATTTACCACAATGCAATATCTCCCCTCATACTTCCTCTGGATAGATACCTCTTCCCTGTGTCCATCCCTACATGAGCTCTTGCCCCTTGAGCTGTCTCCCTGTGCATAAGCAGCCCTTCTTTCTCCCACGATTATTCTCTCCAAGGAGTGTATCTACCTCAGGTAAATGTTCAACTCATATGCCTGTCTATTGTTTGGCTGGAGGCCACAGGTATAGGATCAATTCCAGACCTGAAGGGCAGCTAAGGGCCATAGTCTCAGTGGTTCCACCAGGCTCTATCAGACCAGCAAAACTGATCCCCCCCCCTTTTTTTTTCCTCCAAATGATTTTGAGTTTTGTTCCACATTGTTCTCCCTCTCTATCAATGATCCACTACATAGATTCCCTTCCAAGTGGATGACAGTGGTAGTCGAGTACCATCTAGTTTTTCTGGTCTCATAATCCTATAGGCTGCAGATCAGATGGTGTACCAGTAACTTGGACAAATTGTTCCCATGAATTTTTGGTTTTCTTTTTGCTCTGGTCAAGGAGAGACCCATCGTTGCATGTAGATGGCAGCTTGCAAGCTTTTAAGATCCCATTCACTAATCGCCAAAGTAGGAGGTGGAACAATGTTTTGTGTAGTGTGTTATACCAATTGAGCTTGATGTCCCCTGTGAGTATGGTCCTGAGCCCACAGGTTCAACTACTCGGTCCTTCTTGGTAGCTGGCTGTGACCAAGCACTGACTACAACCTTGCCCCTTGTCAGCTCTAATATACACCTGGGAATTCAGATCATATCCATAAACTTATAGGACCATTGTCTGACAACCCTAAACCTGTTCTTGGGTACACTACCCGCTTCATAGACATATCTAATAGTTCAGCCTGTCAACCCATCTATCCACCCGTATATCCATGTTTGCCTTCACTGACAGTGCTGTACTATATGTGCAAAAGGGTTCATCTTTGTTGTCTGTAGCACCCATGTACCTCTCTATGTCTTTCTCTTCCTTGATTCCACTATATTGATCACTCACTTTTGGTACATTGCCCTTCTCTTCACCCAAATCAATACTTATCTCTATCTATTTAACAGTATTGTCTCCCCTCCTCTCTCACTCCTGGTAACCAACAAGGAAATGTCCTTCCATAGATAAGTCTTTCCTTGACTTTTACAATAAGGGACTAATACAATATTTGTCCTTTTGTGATTGACTTATTTCACTCAGCATAATGTCCTCCAAGTTCATCCACGTTATGTGGTGTTTTGCAGATTCTACG
>NW_006921851.1:2187671-2193020 GCF_000298275.1 Orycteropus afer afer | reverse complement strand
TATGTTGTGTTTTCATTCTTGTTTGATTCAAGGAATTTTTTAATTTCAATTTTGATTTCTTCTCTTACCCAGTCTTTCTTCAAGGAGGGTATTGTTCAGTTTCTGTGTGTTTACTCTTTTCCTGTTGATCTTCTTATTGTTGATTTCTAATTTGATAGCATTATGATCTGAGAAGATGGTTTGTAGTATTTCAATGTTTTTAAATTTATTAAGGCTTGCTTTCTTGCCTAACATATGGTCTATCACGGAAAATATTCCATGTGCACTGGAGAAGAATGTATATTGTGCTGCTGTTGGGTGAAGGGCTCAGTAAATGTCCATAAGGTCAAGTTGGTGGGTTGTACTGTTTAGCTCTTCTACATCTTTGTTGAGTTTCTTTCCAGTTGATCTATCTTTCAAAGGAAGTGGTATATTAAAATCTCCCTCTATGACTGTGGAGTCATCTATTTGGCTTTTCAACTCTTCTAAAGTCTGATTTATGTATTCTGGGGCTCTTTCATTGGGTCCATAGATATTTATTATGCTTATATCTTGATGTTCAATTGATCCTTTAATCATTATGTAATGTCCTTCCTTGTCTCGTGTGGTGGTTTTTGTCTTAAAGTCCATTTGATCAGTAATTAATATTGCCACTCTTGCTCTCTTATAGTTGATTGTTGTTGTTGTTATGTGCCGTCGAGTCGGCCCCGACTCATAGCGACCCCTCCTTGGGTTTCCGAGGCAGTATCACTATGGAAGTAGGATTGCCCAACCTTCCTTCCGAGGAGTGGCTGGTGGGTTTGAACCGCCAGCCGTCTGGTTAGCAGGCAAGTGTCTTAGCCACTATGCTAGTTGATATTTGCTTGATATATCTTTTTCCAACCTTTGATTTTTAATCTACTTTTGTCTTTATCTCTGAGGTGTGTCTTTTGTCGGCAGCATATTGATGGGTTTTGTTTTCTTATCCAATCTGTAACTTTCTGTCTCTTGAGTGGTGCATTTAGTCCATTAACATTCAGTGTAATTATTGACAAGTATGAATTCCTTGCTGTCATTTTGTTATGTGTTTTTTATGGTGTCTCTGGTTTCTTTGTTCCTAATAATTTTCTGTGCTGAGTTCATTATATTTATGAATCATGTTATCATTTCCTTTGTTGCTGTTGTTTTAGTATTTGCTGAGTATTTGTGCTTGTCCTCTTTTTTTATTGTGATATGGAGGTTGGTCATTTTTCTTTGAGGTTACTCTATGATTTATAATTTTCTTCTTGAGTTTAGAACAGTCCATTCTATCTTGCAACTCTCTTAACTTCCTCACCATTTAGAATTTCTATAACTACACAGTCTTTTCCCTCTTTTTGTTTGTAGTTGTCCTCACTTGCCAATTGATGTGTCTGGTTCTCTGTTTACAATCTTGGAAACTCATTTTACTTTGGATATGTCTATAGCTGTGGTTTCTGGGTTATGTCTTCTTGTGTAATAATAGTCGGTTGTTATTTGCTATTTTTGGTTCTCTATTCAAAGGACTCCCTTTAGCATCTCTTGTAAGATTGGTCTGCTTTTAACAAATTCCCTTAGTTTCTGCTTATCTGGAAATCTCCTAATTTCACCATCATATTTAGGGACAGTTTTGCCAGGTTTGTAATTCTTGGTTGAAAATTTTTCTCTTTCAGGGTTTTCTATATACCATCTCTTTGCCTTCTCGCTTGAATGGTCTCTGCTGAGAAATCAGAGCTTATTCTTACTGGATGTCCTTTGTAGGTAACTTTTTGTTTTTCCCATACTGCTTTCAGGATTCTGTCTTTGTCTTGGTTTTGGTAAGTTTGATGAGTATATGTCTTGGTGATTTTCTTTTGGGGTCTATCCTGTTTGGGGTTTGTTGGACTTCCTGAATGGATATATCCTCCTCTTTCATCATATCAGGGAAGTTCTCCTTTAGCAAATCTTGGACAATTTTCTAAGTAGTTTTATTTTTCTCTTCCTGTTCTGAAATTCCATTGACACATAGTTTATTCCCACATGAACCTCAGGCTTTCTTAATTTCATTTTCTTTTTTTTCTGATTGATCCCTTTCTAAAGGAGTATTCAAGTATTTTTCTTCAATCTCATTAATTCTGTCTTCCATTGTATCAATTCTACTCCTTTGCCCTTCCAATGTGTTATCTATTTCTGACAATTTAGTATTAATCTTCTGGATTTCTATCTGTAGATTTAGAATCATTTCTAATTTTTCATTTATTTTGTCATTTTGTTCTTGTATTTTCTTCCAAAATTATTCTAAGGTCTTTTCTGTGTTTTCTTTGGTCTGTATCTCAATCTTTTGAAGATACCTAAATATAATTCTTTTGAATTCCTTATCAGAGAGTTCCAATGCTGCCTCTTCCTCAGAGATGTGCTCTGGCCTGTATCCTGTTCCTTAGTTTCCATCACTTTATCTTGCTTCTT
The DNA here is from genome assembly GCF_000298275.1 of Orycteropus afer afer. Lineage (NCBI taxonomy): Eukaryota > Metazoa > Chordata > Mammalia > Tubulidentata > Orycteropodidae > Orycteropus > Orycteropus afer. The sequence goes on along the minus strand of NW_006921851.1, from coordinate 2,190,599 downwards.
TGTGTGAACTGTGATGGTCTGTTGTCTCTGACACATTGTGGTGTTGTATTTAGATCTCTGTTAACTGTTTGTGAAGAGCAGCCAAGGGTCATTCAGGCTCTTCTTGGTGGTTTTTTATCATTAGTCCGTTGGCGGAGAAGGAGGTGGTGGCTCTCGCTCAGTAAGTGAAGTTGCAGGAGGTGTGGGCGTAGTTGTACCTTATGGGGACTGTTGCTGTCTCCCACTCAGAGAAAAATTACAATTGAATAACCATCAAAAACTAAAAGCACATGGACAAGAAATATACTGTGTAATCAAAGAGGAACAGTAACCAAAAAGAGAAAATAGGAGGAAAGAAAACCTGCAATATCTGGGGATAGGGCAGTAAGAGAAAAAGATAGAGAAAGAGAATAATGAAGAAAAAGTGGGAAAATTCAAGAAGGAAAACAAGGAATGGGTTTAACCATGAGAAAAAATGGGAGGGAAAAAAAGAATTTAAATTAAAAAAAATAATTTAATCAGGAAAAGGGAAAAGAAAAAAAGCTGCAAACTAAGATGTGGGAGGAGAAGAATAAAGAATAATAAAATGATCAAAGTATTATTAATAATAGTAGTTTTAAATAGAGAAATGCAAGCAAACTAAACACCAGATAAAAGAAAGAGAAAAAGAAAAAAAAAAAATGAGTGGATGACAGGGCAGGGCACCCAGGCTCAGTCTGAGCACAGAGACTGGGATGGAGTTCCTGCAGGCCCAGATAGTGGATGGGAGTGGGTGATGGCCACTCCTCCATTCACCAAGGGTGTGGGGTATAAGAGTAACAGAGGAATGTCACACCTTTTCAGTTGTGCAGGCCCGGAGTGCCCTTGGAGTTACTGGCAAGCAGAACCTGTTCTTAAGCCCCTGGAATCTGGTAGAGCACTGTCTCTTTAAATATCCAAAATGGTCAAGGCACTTGTAAACATTCAAAATGGCAGTGTCCTCCAGACAGGCAAAAGTCCACAGCTCAGCCTATCTTCCTCTTCACCACTGCTTCCCCTTTTATTCCCCAGCCACCAGAGCAGTCCTCCATGCAGTCCCTGTCTAGCAGGGCTGATTTTTAGGTTAATTCTTAGGTCCTACCACCACTCGGGAATCTCCAAGCTGTCTGTGCTGTCAGGGTCACTCAGTATCACTGCCAGACCACAGCTCCATATGTCTCCTTTTCTGGTATTTTCATGCAAATTCTTCTGCTAATTGAGGTTTTGTCCACTTCTATATCCTTCCTTTCAAGGCTCAGGGGTCCAGGATTATCTTGTGTCTGTGTTAATTGGTTTCCCTTTTCTTTGTTGAAGAGTACCTGTGCAGTCTTTCTGCCTATTCCGCCATCTTGAAATCCTCCCTATCTTAGTCTTTAAGCTGCATTGAACTGTGTGCACCATGTGCAACTCTGCTGGCATCTGAAACACCAGTGGCACAGCTTCAAGGCTCACAGCAACATACAAGCCCCACAAGATGACAAACCGACAGACAAATTTGTCTCCCTTAGTTGTTGGCAACCTCTGTGCCCTCCCCTTATCCATTTCCTACTTGGAACCTGCCAATTTGTGGTCCCACGCTGCTCCCTCCCTTTCCTGGCTGTAGGGGTCTTGGGGCCTAGCCTTGCCTCCTGCCCCTTTACCTGGATGTCCTGCCTCTCCTGAGGTCCTTGGGTGCTCTTGCTCCCTCCTTTTCCTGGCTCTAGGGGTCCCATAAATTTTCCCCTATTTTTTCTTTGATTATCTTTATAGTTTTAGATTTTACATTTAGGTCTTTGATCCACTGTGAGTTCATTTTTGTGTCCAATTATTAAAGAAACTATCTCTTCCCCATTTAATGGTTTTCTGAACTTTGTCAAAGATCAGCTGTCCACAGGTGGATGGATCTATTTCTAGGTTCTCAATTCTGCTGCACTGGTCTATGAGTCTGCCGTTGTACCAAAATCAGGCTGTTTTCACTACTAAGGCTGTATAGTAGGTTTTGAGATCTGGGAGTGTGAGACTTCCTACTTTGTTCTTCTTCAGTAGTGCTTTGCTTATCTGAGGTTTCATTCCTTTCCATATACAATTAATGATTGGTTTTTCCATATTCTTAATGTTGATAGAATCTGAACTAGGGCTGCATTGAATGGATAGATTTCTTTGGGTAGTACTGAAATTTCCACAATGTTCAGTCTTCCTATCCATGAGCATGGTATGTTCTTTCATCTATGTAGGTCTCTTATAGTTTTTAGTAGTAGCATTTTGTAGTTTTCTTTGTATACATGTTTTGTGTCCCTGGTAAGATTTATTCTGAAGTATTTTATCTTTTTAATAGCTATTCTAAATTGCATTCTTTTCTTTTCAAAGACTAATTAGTTGGTATAGAGGAATTCAACTGATTTTTGCATGTTGGTCTCATATACTGCCACTTTGCTGACTCTTTCAACTAGTTCCAAAACTAAGAAAACTATATATCTGGTTCCCTATCCCAAGGCGGAATGTTTTCAGTCCATCTCCATTGAGCATAATGTTGGCTGTTGGTTCTGTGCATATACATACCCATAATTAGGTTGAGGAATTTCCTTTCTATCCCTATTTTGCTGAGAGTGTGTTTCAGGAATGAGTGTTGGATTTTATCAAATGCCTTTTCTGCTTTGATTGATATGATTGTGTGGTTCTTTTCCTTTGTTTTATTTATGTTATGGATTATATTGATTGCTTTTGTAATGTTGAGCCATCCTTGCATGCCTCGTATGAATCCACTTGGTTATGGTATATATATATATATATGTTGTTGTTGTTGTTAAGTGCCGTCGAGTCGTTTCCGACTCATAGCGACCCCGTGCACAGCAGAACAAAACACTGCCCGATCCCACGCCAGCCCCACAATCCCTGCTATACTCGAGCCCATCATCGCAGCCACCGTATCAATCCATCTCCCTGAAGGCCTCC
>NW_006921851.1:2169875-2183911 GCF_000298275.1 Orycteropus afer afer | reverse complement strand
CCTACTTCTGTAGTGATACTGCCTCGGAAACCCAAGGAGGGGTCACTATGAGTCGGGGCCGACTCGACGGCACATAACAAACAACAACATATATATATATATTTAGTGTTGGATTCTATTGGCTAGCATTTTGTTGAAGAGTTTGCATCTGTGTTCATGAGGGATATTAGTCCGTAGTTTTCTTTTTAGTGCTGTCATTTCTTGGTTTTGGTATCAAGGTTATGCTTGCTTGACTGGTAAACCATGCAATCCTCAGCGTATATGACTATGAGACCAGAAGAACTAGATGGTCCCCAGCTACCACTGTCAACCACTTGGAGGAGGAACTTTGTACCACAAAACTGAAAATCATTAAAAAAAAAAAAAAGGACCAGGTTTGCTGTTCTGATAGAGCCAAACCACTGAGACTATGGCCCCTAGCTGCCCTTCATGTCTGGAAGTGAACCCACTCCTGTGGCTTCCAGCCAAACAAAACACAGGAACACAGGCATATGAGGTGAACATTTACACTAGGTAGACTGAAAACACAATATATCAAAGCCTTTGGGACACAACAAAAGCAGTACTCAGAGGTCCTTGGAGAGAACAATTACGGGAGAACAGAAGGGCTATGTATGCATATGGACATAGCTCAGGGGACAGGAGTGCACAGAGGGAAGGAAACAGGGAAGAGGTAACTATAGGGAGAAAGTGGGAGGAGAGCTTTTGCGTTGTGGTAAATTGTAGTCACTTTGAGACAAAGCGTATGTGAGCTGCTGTATGGAAAGTGAATTTGCTCTGTAAACTTTCACCCGAATCACACACACACACACACACACACACACAGTTATGCTTGCTTCATAAAATGAATTTGGGAGTATTCCATCCTTTTATATGTTCTGGAATAGTTTGAGTAGAATTGGTGTCAGCTCTTCTCTGAATGTTTGATAGAATTCTCCAATGAAATCGTCTGGGCCACGGCTCCTTTTTTTTTTTTTAAATGACATGTTCTATTTTTTCTTTTGTTACGAGCTGTTCAAATTTTCTACCTCTGCCTGCGTTAGTTTAAGTAGTTTATGTGTTTCTAGAAATTTGTCCATTTCTTCTAGGTGTTCAGATATTTTGGAGCACCATTCTTCATGTTGTTGTGTTGTTGTTATGTGCCGTCGAGTCAGACCTGACTCATAACGACCCCTCCTTAGGTTTCCGAGGCAGTATCACTACGGAAGTAGATTGCCCCATCTTCCTTCCGAGGAGTGGCTGGTGGGTTTGAATCGCCAGCCTTCATCGTATTCTGTTATTATCCTTTTTATTTCAGTAGCTTCTAATGTGACACTGCCTGTTTCAGTTCTTATTTGTGTTATTTGCATATTCTCTTTCCTTTCCTTAGTTAAATTTGCTAGTAGCTTGTCAATTTTGTTATCTTTTCAAAGAACCAGCTTCTAGTCTCATTTTTTCTGTTTTCTCTTTTGTTTATTTCTTCTATGATCTTTATTATTTCTTTTCTTCTGAAGAATGTATACTTCTTTTCTTGCTATTTTTTTGTAATTTTTGGAGTTATTGGGTTAAGGTGTTGATTTTGGTTCTTTGTTCTTTTTTGATGTGTGCATTTATTATTAGAAATTGACCTTTGAGTACTGCTTTTGCTGTGTCCCAAAGGCTTTGATATATTGTGTTTTCAGTCTTATTTGCTTCTAGGAATTTTTTTATATCACATTTTATTTCTTCTATTACCTAGTAGTTTTTGAGCAAGGGGTTATTCAGTTTCCATGTATTTGATGATTCTTTTCTTGATTTTCCTATTATTGATTTCTAATTTTACAATATTGTGATCCAGCAAGATGCTTTGTAATATTTCAATGTTTTTAAATTTACTAAGACTTGTTTTATGGCCTAAGATATGGTGTATTCCAGAGAACGATCCCATGTGCACTAGAAAAGAATGTGTATTGTGTTTTTGTTGGGTGTAGTGCTCTTTATATGTCTATGTGTTCAAATTGGGTGATTGTGTTGTTGAGATCCTCTGCATCTTTTTTTAGTTTCTTTTTAGTTGTTCTGTTCTTCATTGACATGGTGTGTTAATATCTTCTACTATTATTGTAGAATTGTATATTTCTCCTTTTCATTTAGTTAATGTTTGTTTTGTGTATTTTGAAGCTTTTTCATTGAGTACAGAGATATTTATTAAGGTTATGTCTTCTTGTTTGGTTGGTCCTTTTACCATTATATAATGCCCTTTCTTGTCCCTTACGCTGGTTTACTCCTTGAAGTCTATTTAACAGAAATTAATGTTGCCACTGCTGTTCTTTTTGATTGTCATTGGTTTGATTTTTTTTCCCATCCCTTGATTTTTAATTTAATTTTATTTGTATCTAAGGTGAGCCTCTTGTAGGCATGAATCTTGTTTTCTAATCCATTCTGCCATTCTATTTTTCTTAATTTGTGCATTTAATCCATGCACATTTAATGTAATTAATGATGGTATGAATTTACTGCTGTCATTCTTTTGTGGTTTTTATTATGGTGTTGGTGGTTTCTTTATTCTGAATATTTTTCTGTACTTAGTTTATTTTGTTACCAGGTTTTCTTTTCTTTGTCCTCATTGTTGTTGATTTTGTGTTGACTAAGTCCTTGTGATTTTCTTCTTTTGGTTAGAAGGTGTATAAATTTTCTTTGTGGCTAACCTGTAGTAAATTTTTATTTTCTTAAATTTGGAATAGTCTGTTCTGTATTGATATCATCCTGACTTCCTCTCCATTTTTTAAGTTTTGTAATAATTCCTCTCCATTTTTTAAGTTTTGTAATTATACTATTTGTTCTCTCTTTTTGCTTTGTAATTCTTGTTCACAGAATTATATCTCTAGTTCTCCATTTCTGTTTTTCAATCTTACTTTAGTTTTCAGAATTCTTTCTCTGAGTTGATTTCTGGGTGACATTTTCATGTGTTTTAATCTTTGGTTGGGTCTTCCATTTTTGGTTTCCAGTCCAAAGAACTCCCTTTCACCTTTCCTATAAGATTAGTCTGGCTTTTTACAAATTCCCTTAATTTCTCTTTGTCTGAGAATGTCCCAATTTCACTATCATATTTGAGGGACAGTTTTCTGGATATATAATTCTTGGTTGCCAATTTTTTTTTCTTTCAAGGTTTTGTATATGCCATCCCATTGCCTTCTTGCCTGAAGCTCATGATTTCTGCAGAGAAATCAGAGCTTAACCTTATTGGTTGTCCTTTTTCAATAACATTTCATTTTTTCCTGAGCTGATCTCAAGATTCTTTCTTTGTCTTTGATTTTGTAAAATTTAGTTATGATGTATTTGGTGACTTTCTCTTGGGGTCTATCTTCTTGGAGTTCATTGAGCTTCTTGGATGGGTATCTTTTTTGCCTTTTTCAATGTTGGGGAAGTTTTCTGCTAGCAAGTCTTTGACAATTTACTTTTTTTTTTTTTCCTTCCTCTTGTTTCAACTCATAGTGACCCCTCCTTGGGTTTCTGAGGTGATATCACTATGGAAGTAGATTGCCCAATCTTTCTTTCTTTCTTCTTTGACCACCAGCCTACTGGTTAGCATTCAAATGCCTTAGGCACTATGCCACCAGAGCTCCCTTTTGCTTATTTGTTTTCCTTTTGTTCTGGAATTCCAATCACATGTAGGTTATTTCTCTTGATATCATTCCATATAACTTATGTTTTCTTCATCTTTTTTTTTTTTTTTTCCCTGCATTTTCCTTATACAGCTAGTGTTAAGGAATTTGTCTTCTAGCTGGTTGATATGTTCTTCAGCCCATTTGATTCTACTCTTTTGTCCTTCTTATGTGTTATCTATGTCTGTAATTTTAGTGTTAATCTTTTGGATTTTTAATGGCTGCTTTCGTATGCTTTCTAACTGTCTATTGATTTTGTCATTTTACTCTTGTACTGTTTTCCTAAATTCTTCAAGGGATAGTTTGTCTCTTCCTTGTTTTTGTTTAAGGTTTCCTTGAATTCTTGGAAGGTCCTATATATATACATCTTTTGAATTCCTTACCAGACAGTTCTATCACCTGCTGTTCCTTGGAAAGTTTTCCTAGTTCTTTATTTTGGTCACTTGCTTCCTCTATCTTGTCCTGCTTCTTTGTTTGAACTGCAGTTGTCTGTTGTCTCCTAGACATTTTGAAGTTATTGGTTTTACTTATTGTCTATGTGTTGGTTTATTTCAACCTTTTTTTTTTTTTTTTTAATTTGCTTTGTTGTGATATGTCCACATAGGTGCAGCAGGTATGGTTCTTTAGTTGTTAGCTTGACAGCACTGGGTGCTTCCCAGCTGTCTCTGGGTTGGTGGAATAACTCGTGGGAATGCAGGTATTGGTCTTTGTCATGAAGAGGAGCTGTGAGTGGGATGAGCAGGTGTTGTCCACCCATCTGTCATTGATCCAGTGGTGTAGGAGTTGGTAGTGGTCCTTGCCCATTGGATGAGGCAGTTGGTGCAGTAGATATGGCTGACTAGTGGAGAAATAACATCTTCCTCCCTTTGGACAGGGATAGAAAGAAAGAAAAAGAAAGAAAAAATAAAAACATAATAGAATAAATAGAGAAAAAAGAAAAAAAGGAAGTGGATGAGAAGAAAATATTGGTAAAGTAAAAGAAAAAGGGAGGAAGAGGGAGAAATAAACAAAATGGAAGAAATATTGCAAAAATGAAAAGGAAAAAAATAAGTAAAATAAGGGGAAAATAAGGAAGCAGAGGAGGTTATTTTATAGATATGGGCAGCCAGTAGCCCTGCGAGTAGATAGTTGTGGTGCAATTTACTGATCCACTGGGGCATGTACTTGCAGAGGTGGAAGGATACATGTGCAAGTGAGCACCTCCAAGAGAGGAGGCTGCTGGTGTGTGCTTCTTGTATTCACTATGAGAAAGATCAGCCAGTGATAAGAAGCACAGGAAGCAGGAGCCATAACCCCAGGCTCTGTCTGCTTGGAGTGTGTTGCTGAGGGTGTCTGGGCTGCAAAGGAGGCAGCTGGGGGATCTGAGTGGGTGGTGGTGGGAAAAGCAATCACCCTAGTTGCTGGGAAGGCTGTGTTTGTTGGAGCAGAGAATACAGTTCTCTAATTTGGATTCACTGAATGGGTCTGGCACCCTTTGGGGCACATACAGTTATTTATTCACCTTCTGCCCAGATTCAAGTGAAAGGCCACCCTGGGTCTAGCTTCTCCAATTGCCCTAACACAAGCCTTTCCCCTTGCAGGTCTTCAGCCCAAACAACTAGTGTTTACTAGTGGTGAGTTGTTTCATTCCCTTTCTCTGGCTCCCCTTCACTCAGTGGCCACCTGTGCCATGGGAAATCTGACCCATTTCCCTGCACTTTCCTCTCCCAGCTTCAGCACTATTATGCTCACCTTGAATTCCACCAGATGTATCTATATTGTGTCTTTATTCCTGTGTGTATTCCATGAAGTTGTTTTCTCCTCATCTGGATATAATACCTCAGTGCCTTAAAATGGGCGTACTTCAACTGGTTCTGACTTCTTCTCTCTTCCTAGATGGACCTTATTCTCCCTCCTTTCCAATCAGTGCTCAATCTAATTCTTTATCCTCTGATTTGATACTCAGAGTTCCAGGACCATTATTTGTATGCATTTCACTCAGTTTTCTGGGTCTCTGTTGTAGAGGGATTGGGTAAAGTGTGTTAGGAGAGTGCCATCTTGTCTCCTCCTACCATAGGTTCTTGAATATATGCTACCTTCTGAAATGGTTGAATGTTGAACAATTCTTTTTGGTACAGTAATCCTGTGTATTCCTTCCATCTTCTTTTGATGCTTCCTGCATCATTCAATATTTTGCCCATAGAATCCTTCAGTACTGCATCTTAAGAGTAGATTTTTTTTTCCTTCAGTTCTTTCAGCTTGAGAAATACCAAGTTCTTCTCTTTTGGTTTTCTAACTCCAGGTCTTTACATATTTCATTATAATGCTTTACTTTGTTTTCTTGGGCCACTCTTTGAAATCTTCTGTTCGGCTCTTTTACTTCATCATTTTTTGTATTTGCTCTAGCTATCTCTGTTCTAAAGCAACATTCAGTGTCTCTTCTGACATCCACTTTGTTTTTTTCTTTCTATCTTGTCTTTTTAATGACATTTTGCTTTCTTCATGTATGATGTCCTTGATGTTATCCTACATGTCTGGTCTGTGGTCATTAGTGTTTAATGTGTCATATCTATTCTTGAGATGATCTCTAAATTCAGGTATGATATATTCAAGATTGTACTTTGTTTCTTGTGGACTTATTTTAATTTTCTTCACCTTCAACTTGAACTTGAACATGAGCAATTGATGGTCTGTTCCACAGTTGATCCCTGGCCTTGTTCTGGCTGATAATATTGAGCTTCTTCATTGTCTTTTACCACAGAGGTAGTCAATTTGATTCTTGTTTATTCCATTCTGTGAATTTCTTGTGTATAGTCACTGTTTATGTCATTGAAAAAAGGTTTTTTTCAGTGAATACATCATTGATCTTTCAAAATTCTATCATGTGATCTCAGCCTCTTATCTATGACTGAGGCCATATTTTCTAGCTAATGATCGTTCTTTGCTTCCAACTTTTGCATTCTAATCACCAGTAATTATCATGCATCTTAATTGCACGTTTGCTCAATTTCAGGCTGCAGAAGTTGTTAAAAATTGTCAGTTTCTTCATCTTTGACATTCATGTTTGGTGTGTAAATTTTAATAATAGTCATATTAACTGAACTTCCTTATAAACCAAAAACCAAACTCACCGCTATCAAGTAGATTTGACTCATGGTGACCCATCCTTGGGTTTCCGAGGTGGTATCTCTACAGATGTAGATTGCCCAATCTTCCTTCCGAGGAGTGGCTAGTAGGTTTGAAGTGCCAGCCTTTTGGTTAGCTGTCAAAAGCCTTGGGCACTAGGCCACCAGAGCTCCCTGAAATTCCTTATAGGCTTATGTTTATCATCCTATCACTGACAACGTTGTACTTTAGGATAGATCTTGAAATGTTCTTTTTGACAATGAATGTGACGTCATTTCTCTTCAGTTTGTCTTTTCCAGTACAGTATACTATATGATTGCCCAATTCAAAATGACCAATACCTATTCATTTCAACTCCCTAATGCCTAAGATACTGATCTTTATGCATTCCATTTCATTTTTGACAACTTTCCTAGATTCATACTTAGTACATCCCATATTCTGATTATTAATGGATGTTTGCAGCTGTTTCTTCTCATTTTGAGTTGTGCCCCATCAGCAAATGAATGTCCCGAAAGATTTACTCCGAAGCTTTACATTAAGGTCAACTCTACTTTGTGGGGGCAACTCTTCCCCAGTCATATTTGAGTGCCTTTCAATCTGAGGTGCTCATCTTCTGGCAATACATTTGACAATGTTTCACTGCTATTCATAAGGATTTCATTGACTTTTTTTTTTTTTCCCAGAAGTGTATCTCCATATCCTCTTTCCTAGTATATCTTACTCTGGAAGTTTTGCTGAAACCTATCCACTATGTGTGACCTTGCTGATATTTGAAATACTGGTGGCATAGCTTCAAGTGTCACAGCAACACACAAGCCACCACTGTATAACAAACTGACAGACAAGTGGTAGCATTAATACATAAAGATCAGGATTTACAATGTATCATAAATGTTGTTGTTGTTTGTCGTTGAGTTGGACCCGACTCATAGCGACCCCTCCTTGGGTTTCTGAGGCAGTATCACTACGGAAGTAGACTGCCCAACCTTCCTTCCGAGAAGTGGCTGGCGGGTTTGAACCGGCAGCCTTCTGGTTAGCAGTCAAGTGCCTTAGGCACCAGAAGCTATGTAGGATAATTAAATCAGATCACACCAAGGGGGAGTATGTCATTACATAATTGCCAAACTACATCATCACATAACTGCCAAACCACTGAGAATTGTGGCAAGCCAAGCTGACACATATTCGGGGGGGGGGTGTCACAATTCAGTCCGTGACAACGTGGCATAGGCACCTTAATTGCTAATTCCACCAATCATTTATGAAAGTTACAAGACCATGGGGAAAAAAAAAAGGCCATATAAAGGTGCTTCCTTGCATTGTACTCAGGCTTAGCTCCCTGTGGACCAGTTTTGCCTAAAGGGCAAGGTTTCTGGTCCACTTGTTTCCAGCCCCCAGGGACTTGTTGGGCATAGTAGCTGCCCATGCACAAAATCAGCTTGCAAATGCTATAAATTTAGTGCTCCAGGAGCAGCGTTCAACTGTGGATGTACTGCAGCTGTGGATAGATGCTTCAGGCAAATGGGCCTGGGAGGCATTCTCTCTGCTTTTCATCGGCATCAGTCTCTCTTAGTGGTCCTTAGCAGTGACATAGCTAACCTGTCCTTATGTTTATTTTTCTTGTTTTTCTCTGTGTGTCACTCTTTCTGTTCTTTCACTCCTGCTTCTAACAATCAGCTGCCAAACATGTAACCTGTATACAAGCTCTGCTTTTGAAGGAACCCACACAGAGACAAATTGTTCTGAAATGCCTTCCCCCTTAGATACCTCTCAGAATTCTCTCTATAAAGGATTCCCTGATGAAATGGCCTGAACTTATGTGATATCTCTCTACTGATAGAAAGATTGGTGCAATGTGTACTGGGGAAGGAGCACAGGTCTGGTCAGGTGGTCACAGATTCTGTGGAGAGTGGGAGTTTTCTCTTTCAGCCAGGATGTAGGGCTGGAGACAAATGATAGCTTCATTTCAGAGGGAGAATGATAGTATAGGTGGATCTGCAGATGTTGCTCAGTACAATTTGATAGGCTTGCAGAGATGAAGATAGGTACTGGGAACACTGACTTTGACATAAATGGAGAGTGGATAATTGGGATGGCCAGGAAGACATGGTTCAGAAAGGGTGACAGGCAAGATGGCAATCCCAGGGATGAAGCTGAAGTGTGAGATGGTGGACTAAGTCTCTCCCACCAGCATGATGTGCAGGGGTAAATGGTCTGATTGAAGAGGTCAGGTAGGATGGCATGTTCCTTCAATGGTACTTCCTCAACAAGATCCTGAACTTTTCAAATATGAAGACTCCTTAACATAAAAAATGTCATAGACACCTCCACAAATGTAGTCATACTTTTAATATAAGCTGATTAAAAGAGTACTTAACAGTTTTTAGAAAGCTGCTTTAAATTAAGAAATAATTTTAAATGGATTTCGATGCTGTCAATCACAATTTCAGTTAAATTCACCTTTAGATGGTGGTATGTGTGGACAAGGTATATGTTTACTCACTTCTTTGGCTAGCACATGGCTCTTGGGCCTCTGACTATACCTTTAGCATCCCAGGGTAGCAGCCTGTCAGGATTCCTCCACAACCTGTGTCAATCAACTCCGGGGCTCACAGGGTTCCAGGCCTCTTTGAATAGTCTTCTGCCTGTCTCCATTCTCCTTAATGTCCTCTTTTCTGGAAGGAATTTTTATTTGAAGATGGATTTTTTGAACTCCATTCATAATTCTTCTGCTAGTGCTTTCCTTAGATGATCTTGGTGTCCCTCCCATACCCACCATTCTCAGTGGAGGTGTCCACAGCATCCACAACTCTATGCTTGAGGGCTTTTTCTGCCTATGCATGGCACAAGAGTTCAGTACTTTTGAAAATTGTGGTAAAATATACACAACATAATATTTTCCATTTTCAAGGGTAAAATCCAATGTCATTAACTACACTCACAACTATGAGTAACTATCACCACTATTTGTTTCTAAAACCACTTCATCAACCTCAACAGAAACTGAATATCCATTCAGCAATAATTATTCACCCATCCTCTCCATAGCCCCTGGTAACCTCTAATCTATTTTCTGTCTCTGCATTTGTGTATTTTAGATATTTCATATGAGTGGTATTACATAATTTTTGTGACTAACTTATTTTATTCAGCATAATGTTTGTAAATTTCATCAATGTCATAGCATGTATCAGAATTCTTTATGACTGAATAATATTCCATTGTATGAATATATCATGTGATCTCCAGCATTATTTCTATCACCAAGGCCATATTTTCCAACTACCAGTGACTCTTCTTTGTTTCCAACTTCTGCATTCCAATTACCAGTGATAATTAACACATCTTGATTGCATGTTTGGTCAATTTCAGACTGCAGAAGTTGGTAAAAATCCTCAATTTCCTCATCTTTGGCCTTGGTGGTTGGTGCGTAAATTTGAATAATAGTACTATTAACTGGTATTCCTTGTATGTGTATGGATATTATCCTATTACTGACAGCATTGTACTTCAGGATGGATCTTGAAACCTTCTTTGTGATGATGAATACCGTGTCATTCCTTTTCAGTTTGTCATTCCCAGCATAGTAGATCATTTTGCTGTCTGAGTCAAAATGGCCAAAACCAGTCCATCTCAGCTCACTAATGACTAAGATATCAATCTTTTTGTGTTCCATTTCATTTTTGACAACTCCCAATTTTCCTAGATTCATATTTTGTACATTCCATGTTCCAATTATTAATGGATGTTTGCAGCTGTTTCTTCTCATCTTGAGATGTCCCACATCAAAAAATTAAGGTCCCAAAAGCTTTACTCTTTCCACATCATTTAGGTCAGCTCTACCCTGAGGAGGCAGCTCTTCTCCAGTCCTATTTTGAGTGACTTCTGACCTGAGAGGCTCATCTTCTGGCACTATATTGGACAAAGTTTCAGGGATATTCATAAAATTTTCCGATACTATATTAGACAGTGTTTCACTGCTATTCATAAGGTTTTCATTGTCCAGTTCTTTGAGAAGTGGATAGCCTCTTCCTTCTTCTGAGTTTCTCTTAGTCTGGAAGCTCTGCTGAAGCCTGGCCATCACAGGTAATCCTGCTGGCATTTGAAACACCAGTAACATAGCTTCCAGCCTCACAGCAACAGGCAAGCCACCAACATAAGACAAACTGACAGACAAGTTTGTCTCCTTTAGTTGTTTCAAACCATTCTACTCACTTCAGTGCAGCCCCCAGGTTCTCTGACACCTGCCTGCCAATGCCCAGTGGCTATCCACATGGGCTTTGCCAGATGGAGTACACAGTAATCAGATCGACTATATCTGTGGCAAGAGGCAACAGAGAAGCTCAATATATTCAGCTAAAATAAGGCCAGGAGTTGATTGTGGAATCGATCATCAAGTTCAACTTGAAGCTGAAGACAATTAAAAGAAGTCCATGAGAACCAAAATATGACCTTGAATATATGCCTTCTGAATTTAGAGACCATCTAAAGAATAGATTTGATGCATTGAACACCAATGACCAAAAACCAGAGAATTGTGGGATGACTTCAAGAACATCATCCATGAAGAAAGCAAAAGGATATTAAAAAGACAGAAAAGAAAGAAAAGACCAAAATGGATGTCAGAAGAGACTCTGAAACTTGCCCTTGAATGGAGAGTAGCTAAAGCAAGTGGAAGAATCAACAAGATAAAAGAGCTGAACAGAGGATTTCAAAGAGCAGCTCAAGAAGACAAAATCAATTATTACAATAAAATGTGCAAAGACCTGGAGCTAGAAAACCAAAAGGGAAGAACACACTTGGCATTTCTCAAGCAGAAAGAACTGAGAAAAGAATTTAAGCCTCAAATTGCATATTGAAAGATTCCATGGGCAATATGTTGAATGATGCAGGAAACATCAAAAGAAGATAGGTTGAATACACAGTCAATATACCAAAAAGAACTGGTAGAAGATCATCCATTTCAGGAGCTGGCATATAATCAAGAACCAATGGTATTGAAGGTGAGGTCAAAGCTGCACTGAAGGAATTGGCAAAAAAACAAGGCTCCCGGAATTGATAGAATACCCACTGACATGTTTCAACCAACATATGCCCCACTGGAGGCACTCACTTGGCTATGCCAAAAGATTTGGAAGATAGCTACCTGGCCAACTGACTGGAAGAGATCCATATTTGTACCCATTCCAAAGAAAAGTGACCCCATAGAATGTGGAAATTATTGAACAATATCATTACTGTCATATGCAAGTAAAATCTTACTGAAGATAATTCAAAAACAGTTGCAGTAGCATATTGATAGAGAATTTCCAGAAATGAAAGTTGGATTCAGAAGGGACGGTGGAGTAAGGGATATCATAGCTGATGTCAGATGGATCTTGGCTCAAAGCAAAGAATACCAGAAAGATGTTTACTTGTGTTTTATTGACTATGCAAAAGCATTTGATTGTGTGGATCATAACAAATTGTGGATAACGTTGAGAAGAATGGGAATTCCAAAACACCTAATTGTACTCATGAGGAACCTATACATAGACCAGGAGGCTGTTGTTCAAACAGAACAAGGGGATATTGCATGGTTTAAAATCAGGAAGGGAGTGCATCAGATTTGTATCTTTTCACCGTATCTATTCAATCTGTATGCTGAGCAAATAATCCAAGAAGCTGGACTATATGAAGAAGAACGTGGCATCAGGATTGGAGGAAGAATCATTAACAACCTGAGATACATAGATGACACAACTTTGCTTGCTGAAAGTGAGGATGACTTGAAGCACTTGCTGATGAAGATTAAAGACTACAGTCTGCAGTATGGATTACACCTCAATATAAAGAAAACAAAAATCCTCACAACTGGAGCAATAAGCAGCATCATGATAAACAGAGAAAAGGTTGAAGTTGTCAATCTTCATATTGTTTTCTACAATCAGTGCCAATGGAAGCAGCAGTCAAGACATCAAAAGATGTATTACATTGGGAAAATCTTTTGCAAAAGAACTCTTTGAAGCGCTGAAGAGCAAAGACATCTCTGTGAAGATTAAGATGTGTCTAACCCAAGCCATGGTTATTTTCAATCACCTCATATGCATGTGAGAGCTGGAAAATGAATAAGGAAGACCAAAGAAGAGTTGATGCTTTTGAGTTGTGGTGTTGGTGAAGAATGCTGAAGGTACTGTGTGGACTGCTAAAAGAACTAAGATTTTGGTAAGATGTCGGAATAGGCAGAAAGACTGCACAGACCCTCTTCAACAAAGAAAAGGGAAACCAATTAACACAGACACAGAAGATAATCCTGGACCCCTGAGCCTTGAAAGGGAGGCTATCGGAGTGGACTAAACCCCAAGTAGGAGAAGAATTTGCATGAAAATACCAAAAAAGGAGACAGATGGACCTGTGCTCTGGCAGTGATCCTGAGCAATCCTAATGGAATGGCACAGACAGCTTGGAGATTCCCGAGTGGTGGTAGGACCTAAGAATTAACCTAAAAGTCAGCCCTGCTAGCCAGGGACTACACAGAGAACTGCTCTGGTGGCTGGGGAATAAACAGACAAGGTGAAGAGAAACACGGGCTGAGCTGTGGACTTTTGCAGGTTTGGAGAGCACCGCCATTTTGAAGGTTTAAAAGGGCTTGACTATTTTGGATATTTAAAGAGACAGTGCTCTTGCAGATTCCTGGGGCTTAAGAACATGTTCTGCTTGCCAGCAAGCCCAAGGACACTCTGGACCTCCAAGACTGAAAAGGTGCGACATTCCTTTTGTTACTCTTATACCCCACACCCGCTTGGTGAATGGAGGAGCAGCCATCCACCACTCCCACCCACCTTCTTGGCCCACAGGAACTCCATCACAGTCTGTGTGCTCAGACAGAGCCTGGGTGCCCTGCCCTGTCCTCCACTGATTTTTTTTCTCTTTTTTTATTTTAATTTTAATTTTTTTCTTTTTCACTTTCTCTTTTCTGGTGATAAGTTTGCTTGTATTTGTCTGTTTTAAAACAACTATTACTAATAATATTTTTGTCTTTTTTACTATTATTCTTATTCTTCCCCTTCCAGGTCTTAGTTTTCAGCATTTTTTCTTTTCCCTGTTTCTGGTTGAAATTTTTTTTTTTAATTTAAGTCCCCCCCCCCTTTTTTCTCATGCTTAACCCCATTCCTTGTTTTTCTTTTTACATTTTCCCCATTTTTTTTCCTTCATTATTTTCCTTCTCTACCTCTTTTCTCTTAGTGCCTGATCCACAGATATTGCAGATTTTCATGTTTTTTCTTCTTCTTTATTCCTTCTTTCTTTTTTTGGTTAATACTAAATTGT
>NW_006921851.1:2143782-2167458 GCF_000298275.1 Orycteropus afer afer | reverse complement strand
ATCTCTGTTAACTGTTTGTGAAGAGCAGCCAAGGGTGATTCAGGCTCTTCTTGGTGGTTTTTTATCGTTGGCCCGTTAGTGGAGAAGGAGGTGGTGGCTCTCACTCAGTAATTGAAGTTGCAGGAGGTGTGGGTGTAGTTGTGTCTTATAGGGACTGTTGCTGTATCCCACTCAGTTAGACAGAAATTACAATTGAATAACGATCAAAAAGCTAAAGCACATGGACAAAAAGCACACCATGTAATCACACAGGAACAGTAACCAAAAAAAGAAAAAAGGGAAAAAGAAGAAGAAATAAAAAAGAAAACTGGCAATATCTGGTGTTAGGGCACTAAGAGAAAAAAGTAGAGAAGGAAAACAATGAAGCTAAAAAAGTAAAAATGTAAAAATAGAAACAAGGAATGGGGTTAAGCCAAGAAAAAAGGGGAAAAAAAGAAAAAAACAATTTCCAACCAGGAACAGGCAAAGAAAAAAAGCTGAAAAGGAGGACCTGGGAGGGGGAAGAATAAGAATAATAGTAAAAAGGACAAAAGTATTTATAATAATAGTTTTTTAAAAACAGAGAATACAAGCAAACCAATCACTAGGAAAAAGAAAGTGAAAAAGAAAATAATAAAATAAAAATAAAAAAAGAGAAAAAAAAAATCAGTGGAGGACAGGGCAGGGCACCCAGGCTCAATCTGAGCACACAGACTGTGATGGAGTTCCTGTGGGCCCAGAAGGTATGTGGGAGTGGGGGATGGCTGCACCACCATTCACCAAGTGTGTGTGGGGTATAAGAGTAACAAGAGGAATGTCGCACCTTTTCAGTCTTGCAGGTCTGGAGTGTCCTTGGGGTTGTTGGAAAGCAGAACCTCTTCTTATGTCCCTGGAATCTCGGAGAGCACAGTCTCTTTAAATATCCAAAATGGTCAAGCTGCTTTTAAACATTCAAAATGGTGGCACCCTCTGGACCAGCAAAAGTCCACAGCTCAGCCCGTGTTTCTCTTCACCTTCTCCGTTTATTCCCCAGCCACCAAAGCAGTCCTCTGTGTCATCCCTGGCTAGCAGGGCTGATTTTTAGGTTAATTCTTAGGTCCTACCACCACTCGGGAATCTCCAAGCTGTCTGTGCCATGCCATCAGGATCCCTGCCAGACTGCAGCTCTGTCTGTCTCCTTTTTTGGTATTTTCATGCAAATTCTTCTGCTAGTTGGGGTTTAGTCCACTTCTATATCCTTCCCTTCAAGGTTCAGGGGTCCAGGTTTATCTTCTGTGTTATAGTTTCCCTTTTCTTTGTTAAAAGACGGTCTGTGCAGTCTTTCTCCCTAGTCCACCACCTTACTAGAACTCTACAAATGTTTTCTTAAGAGAATTATTTTCCCAAGTTTTAAAATACAGCTATTACCTGCTCTCCTTCCAATACCATTATCTTGGGAATCAATGGCCCACATATATCAATGTCCAGAAGAGCAACCCTGAGTAACCTCCTCTATCCCACTAACTTTGATGCTGACACGGTCACCGGACATGGTGGCCTGCCTCTCTTCTTGTTTTGGAATTTTAATTATACAGTAGGTTATTCTTTTTAATGGTATCCCCCATGAACCATAGACTTTCTTCATTTTGTTTTGATCTTTTTTTCTGATTGATACCTTTCCAAAGAAGTATTGCAGTATTTCTCTTCAATCTCCTGAATTCTGTCCTCCATTGATTCATTTCTACTCCTTTGCCCTTTCAACGTGTTATCTATTTCTGAGAATTTTGTATGAATTTTCTGGATTTCTATCTGTAGATTTTGTATCATTTCTAAGTTTCCATTTATTTTGTAATTTTATTCTTGTATTTTCTTCTGAAATTTTTCTAGGGTTTTGTCTTTCTTCTCTTTAATTTTGTCAGTGTTTTTCTTGATCTGTGTCTCAATTCTTTGAAAGAACCTAAATATAATTCTTTTGAATTCCTTATCAGGGAGTTCCAATGCTCCTTCTTCTTCATGGATGTGCTCTGGGTCTGTATCCTGCTCCCTTGTTTCTACCGCTTTATCTTGTTTCTTTGTGTGGACTGTTATGATCTGTTGTCTCCGAGATATTGTGATGTTGTTGTATTTAGATCTTTGTTAACTGTTTATGAAGAGTTGTTAAGGGTGAGTCAGGATCTTCTTGGTGGTCATTTATCATTTGCCAGTTTGGTGGAGAAGGAAGTGGTGGCTCTCACTTAGTAAGTGGAGCTGCAGGAGGTTTGAGTGTGATTGTGTTGTGTGGGCATGGTTGCTGTCACTGGTCAGTTAGACAAAAACAACAGTTAAAAAAGTAAAAGGAAGCAGACAAATATCACATTGCATAAACACACAGGAATAATCAGCAAAAAAAGAAACAAACAAACAAACAAACCCACAATTATCTGGGGAGGGGGCAATAAGAGAAAAGAGGTAGAATAGGAGAATAATGAAAAAAAAAAATGGGAAAAATGCAAAAAGAAAAACAAGTCATTGGGAAAACCATGAAAAAGAAAAAAATGGGAACCAGAAACAGGGAAGAGAGAAAAAGCTGAAAACTAGAACTTGGGAAGGGAAGGGAAGAATAAAGAACAATAATAAAAAGGACAAAATAATTATAATAACAATAATTTTAAAAGAGACAAAAACAAACTAACTAAAAAAAGGGAGGAAAAAAGTCTGAGCAGGGCTGGGCAGGGCACCCAGGCTCCATCTATGCACACAGACTGGGATGGAATTTCTGCCAACCCAGAAGGTGGGTGGGAGTGAGGGATAGCTGCACCTTCATTCACCAAGAGGGTGTGGAGTCTAAGAGTAACAAGGGGAATATCACACCTTTCCAGTTGTTCCTGTCCTGAATGTCCTTGTGGTTTCTGGCAAGTGGAGCCTATTCTTAGGTACTTGGAATCTGGGAGAATGCTATCACTTTAAATATCCAAAATGGTCAAACTCCTTGTAAACATTCAAAATGGCTGTGCCCTCCAAATGCAGCTCAGCCTGCCTTCTTCTTTGCTGCTTCCCCTTTTATTCGCCAGCCACCAGTGCAGTCCTCTGTGAAGCCCCTTACTAGCAGGGCTGATTTTTAGGTTAATTCTTAGGTCCTAACACCCCTTGGCAATATCCAAACTGTCTGTGCCATCAGGATCACTGACAGACCACAGCTCTGTATGTCTCCTCTCACTCAAGGTTTAGGCCAAGAGTTCACAGGGGAAGTTCTTCTCCCTCCTGGTGCACAAGCTCCTGTGCCACATCCCTGAGCTGAGGCTCATTTTTAGTCTTCTTGTATGAAGGGAGAAGCCTTCACAGTGTTTTGGCTTTTTTCAGGGGTCACCATGTAAGCCTCCATCCTGTGAAGACCCTGTGTGAAACTGTCATCCCCATGAGCATTAGAATACCTTTTCATAGCACCTGTGACCTACCTCTGGCACCACTATAGCACCAGTTTGCACCTTTATCCATCTGGCTTTTGATCATCTTTGTTTCTAGCACCTAGGTATTTATCTTTCTTTATTTCAGCTACATACTAAAATTATTTTCCACTGTATTTTAATTCAGTATCTCTACATGTGTTTGTAGCAGGGGAGAGGTCTGCAATGGGTCTGCCTACCATGTATTTAAATCTGGAAATTCTTTCCTTTCTCTTAGAAATTCACCAAAATGTTTCTGTCAAGCAAGTGACACCTGTTACCACCTCTAGGGGAGGATTCCCACCACATGGAGGATGCAACCTACTCTATAGTTTGCAGGTGTTGGGGTTACCCAGAAAAACATGACTCACATGCAGGCATTGGATGGAACAACATTAATAATGTAGAGAAGAGACAGATTGTTATGGATTGGATTATTATGGATTGAATTTTGCCCTCCCAAAATATGTGCTGCAAAAGCCTAGTTAATCCAAGGGACTAGTAGACCATGTGATCCTCATCATATATGACCATGAGACCAAAAGAACTAGGTGGTGCCCAGCTACCACTGTCAACCAACCACTCGGAAAGGGATCAATGCAGGAGATCCTGGATAGAAGTGGGAGAATAATGTGGAATAAAACTCATGCATTGACTTCATAGGATTGTTGTGAGAATTAAATGATGTAATACATGAAAAGCTCTTAAAAATATCTGACACACACTAAGCATTGTTATTATTATTATATTATTGTTATTATTATTAATAGGGGTGGTTCCGTGGCAGAATTCTCAGCTTCCATGTGGGAGACTTGGGTTTGATTCTTGACCAGTGCATCTCATGAGTAACCACCACTCATCTGTCAGTGGAGGCTTGCATGTTGCTATGACACCGAATAGGTTTCAGCAGAGCTTCCCAACTAATACAGAGGAGGAGGAAAGGCCCAGAAATCTACTTCCAAAAAATCCCAATGAAAACCCTATAGATCACGATGGTCTGGTCTGCAATCTATACGGGATGGTGCAGGACTGAACAACGTTTAAATTCATCGTGCTTGGGTCTGCCACGCTTACATGATGGCAACTAACAACAATAGCATTACTTTCTCTATTGACAGATGAGGAAACCAAGGTTAGATGGTTGAGGAACCTCTCTAAAACATCAACTGGTAAAAGGCAGTACTAGGGCCAACCCAGTGTCTTTGCTCCTCAACCATTCCCTGCTGCCTCCATGCCCTCCAGTCCAAATTAAACTTTCAAAACCTTCTATATTATTTCGTTCTTCTGTTTCTTTGCCTACATGCTGTTCTCCTCCGCAGTGAATTTAGAAAATTATAAGGGAATGAACCTGGCAAAGGTAAAGTGAGTGCCAATATGAGGGAGAAAGCAGACAAGAGGGTGGAAGCAGTAAAGTGACAGAATCAAAGAGTTTTAGGGTGATTTCTGAGCAGGGATGTGAATATGCTCCCATGCTCTTGTTTTTTTTTTGAAAATGAATCCATGGTTTCTACTTTGGATCTAGAAATCAAAGTTTGTGGTTCCAATACTTCAGACTGATGACAAAAAATGCATACAGCATGTCTTCATCTGATGTTCTGAAGACAAAGTTCATTTATTTTGGAATTAAGCAGTTGTCATCACCATGCTTAATTACCAAGGTTGACTAGAAGTGAGAATACCTGCTCAATAACTGATTATTGATCTGTAAAACTCTTGTCTCTTCCCCTACAAAAGATTTTTCTTAAAAACCTATATATCCACAAGAAAGTACTTCATGCTGACAAGATTCATAACCCCCAACAAGAATCTTTTATTTCCTTCATTGGGGCCCAAGGAAGCAATGAGGGGAATCTGCTTTTGACAGAGGTCAAAGGTGCTTTTTTTAAATGGGAGTTTGCAGTGACTAGACATCCTTGGGGCCACTACCCTGCCCACTGAGCTTCAACTCTAGTGCACTAATATTCCTGTCTCCCACCCCAGCTTCCAGTTCCTACCTCAGGCTAGACTTTGCCAGGGTTTTCCCCTCACTCTACAAGACAGGGGTCCTCTGAAGAAATAGTGCTTAAGTTTTCACAAGTTTGATAGTTTATCTCAACTATTATTATTATTTTTGTTATTATTATTTAAGCCTGACCCTTTATTCAAGGCTTGACTCAAGTCAGTCTCTTCATGAAGTTCTTCAAAATCGAATATTAGAAACAACAGCTATAGAACTTAATGCATGCTTCCTTCTTTCCTTCACAATCCCCTTTAGCTCTTGGTCTACACCAAATTAATTCATTCAAAAAACACTTATGGACCCACTAAGTGCCTGGCACTGTACTAGATTCTGAACATATAGCACTGAACAAAACAGACAAAAATCTCTGCCCCAATGAGGCTTAAAACCTCACATAAAAGATCCACTGCCATTGAGTTGGATCTGACTCATAGCAACCCCTCCTTGGTTTTTTGAGGTGGCATCACTATGGAAGTAGATTACCCACAGGAAATAAACACAATACATAGGTATATCATACAGTGTATAAGAGGGGATATGAGTCAAGAAGAAAGATAAGCAAAGAAAGGAAAGATAATTTCATATTTAAATCAGGTGGTCCAGGAAAGATTCACTGAGAAGTGGGTTTTGAGGGGAGAATTGTAGGAAATGAGAAAGTCATCCTGATATGCAGAAAATATATTCCAGGCAGAGTGACTGGCTCATGCAAAGGCCCTAAGGGAGGAGGGTGCCTGGTGAATTGGAGTGACAGCTAGGAGTCCAGTGTAGCTACAGTGCAGGAGAGGAGGGATGAATGATAGGAGACTAAGTCAGGAATGGAAGAAGGTGTTGTGGCAGTGGCATAGGCTTTAATGTGAGTCAGATGAGGAGCCTTTGGGGATTTTATGGCAAAGGTTTGAAAACAGACTGCTCCCGTACCCTTGCTTTTTTTGAAAATGAATCCATGGGGGGTGAGGGTAGAGATAAATGCCAGTTACCAGGTGACAGATGGTGGCAGTTTGGACCAGGTAGCCCAGGGGAGGTGGTGAGAAAGAGTTCTGGATGTGCTCTGGTGGTAGGATGTCTGAGTGCAAAGGAAGACAGCACTTGGGGATAGCTTGGGTTTGGGCTTGAGTATGGGGAAGGCTGGCTGAGGTCATGAAGGGGAGGGAAGGTTGGGGAGAGCAGCTTTGAGAAGGGGACAGGAAGGCCCTGATACAGCCCAGTTGGGGGTCAGATCAGCATTAGGATAAGGGAGTCTGGAAAGATCCCAGATGAGAGATGTGATTTTGGGAAGTCCTCAGTGAGAAGATGATGAACAAGACCACAAACAGCTTGCTAAGGAAGTCACATGAATAGAGAAGAAGTCCAAGGAGGGAGCCCCAGAGCCTCCAACATTAGATTAGAAGAGGGAGAGGACCAACAGAGGAGAGTGGGGAAACAGCTACTGGGGCAGAAGGATAAGCTTGGTGCGGTGGCCAGGAAGCCAAGTGAATAATGTGTGTGGAGAAAGAGGGCGAGGTCAATGCTGCTGGTGGACTAGCAAGATGAACCCTGAGAACTAACTGCTGGGTTAGGCACTGAGGAGGCAGGGACAACTCAGTTGGAGTACTGGCACGAAAGCCAGATTGGAAACAGATCTAGAGAGAATGGAGGGGAAGTTAGAGATGGTGAGCCTAGGCAGCTCTGTGTGAACTTTGTCATAAAGGGGAGCAGAGAAATGGGATGGGGCAGTAGCTGGAGAAGGGATGGGGCCAAGAAAGGTTTTTTTTTTTTTTTTTTTAATTGTGATTTGGGTGAAGATTTACAGAGCAAATTCACTTTCCATACAGCAGTTCCCATATACTTTGTCTCATGTCATTGACCACAGTTTACCACAATGCAACAGCTCCCTTCCCACTTCCTAAGAAAGGGTTTTTTTAAGATGGGAGAAGAGCAGCAAGTTTGTGTGCTGGTGGCTGCTGGGAACAGTACATTACAGCATCAGTTCTGGGTGGCTGCACATTAGAACTGCCCAAGGACTTTTAAGTGTCTCAATGTCTACTTTGAACTTAGGACCAACTAAATCAGAATTTCTGGGGTCAGGGCCTAGGCATCAGTATTTTTCAAAGCTCTGCAGGTGTTGTCCTTGTGCATCCAAGGTTAAGAATCACTGCATAAGAGAAAGAAAAATTGATGGAGCAGGACAAAGGGAATAATTGTTGAATAACAGAAAAAGGTGGGCTCTAGTGAAAGGAGGGGTTGTCTTTCATAGCAACATGAATAGTTGGCCTCTGTTAATAGGTAAGAGAGCAGTGTGGATGGGTGTTGCTCCTGGCAGATGGGTGGGTGTGAAAGCTGGTAGGGTGGAACTTTGTGGAAGTTTTCTTCTGAAAGTACCTTTTGTCCAAGAAAGCAAGGTCTTCAGTTGAGAGTGAGGTAGGGAGCATGAGGAGGGAGGAAAAAGCTTGAAATGGTCCTCTGGGAGAGCAAGAAAAAGCGTGTATGGGAAGGTCCACTGTGATCACTGGCCAGAATGAAGCATATAGGTTTATGGCCAGACATTTCCCATGGGCCAGTCAGCTTGGCTGGGCTTCCCCTTCAGCTCTGTGGCACTGCAATTCTGCTTTAGGACTGGCAGATCAAGCTGGAATCCTGTGATCTTGATCAAGCTATTCAACTTCTCCAAGTCCTGGCTTCTTTATCTGAGAAATGGCCATAATGACTACTGAGACTGGATACTATGCCACAGTATTTCAAATACCAGCAGGATCACCCATAGTGGACAGTTTTCAGCAGAGCTTCCAGACTAAGACAGACTGGGAAGAAGGACAGGACCATCCTCTGAAAAAACTGCCCACTGAAAACCTTATGAATGGCAGTAAAACACTGTCTGATATATTACTGGAAAACTTTATGAATAGCCATGAAACATTGTCTGAGAAGAGGTGATGTCTTTAACTTGTGGTGTTGGCAAAGAACACTGAAAATACCATGGACTTCCAGAACGAAAAAATCTCTCCTGGAAGAAGCAAAGCCAGAATGCTCCTTGGAAGCAAGAATGGCCAGACTTCATCTCACCTACTTTGGTCATGTTGTCAGAAGGGCCAAGTCCCTGAGCAAGGATATTAAGCTTGGTAAAGTAGAGGGTCAGCAAAAAATGGGAAGGCCCTCAGTGAAATGGATTGACACAGTGGCTGCCATGATGGGCTCAGCACAGCAAGGATTGTGAGGACGGTGCAGGACCAGACAGTGTTTTGTTTTGTTGTACATAGGGTCACTATGAGTCAGAGACAACTCAATGGCACCTAATAACAACAACAACACTGAAGATTGTTAAAGAATAAAGGTGTAGGCACAATGCCTGTCCTGTAGTAGGCCCTAAGTGTCAGCTCCTACACAATCACTAAGAATTTAGCAACTGGTTTCATTCTCTCTTGTAGCACTTATCAGTTGTTTCAAAAGAATCCATCCTATCTTCTCTTGGTAGAGCTGGGTCTGTGTTTCCTCTTTATTCCCAGAAGATGCTGCACAGTGCTGGCCACATGGAAAGGACAGCCAGCCACAGGGAGACACAATGCAAGCCCTGAGGATCTGGAACAAGGCCAGGACAACTGCAGCAGAGCATTAGGCTCCCTTTGCAAAACAACCTCTAGTGTGTTCCTGGGCTATGGTTGAGGGATTGCCTGCCCTTGGGACATCAAACAACCATGCATTTGGAACTGCCCATTATGACTGGGTTCATAGAGGTGGATTGGCCTGGCAGCAGTTCATCAAAAGACAGACATGGTAGCTCTGGGATTGAGTTGACCAGAGGAAGCTGCCTAAGTAGGTGCCCAGACCCTCAGGCTACCCATTACGGTGTCCCTAGCATCTCTCCCAAATTGTGTCTATGGCCCATGAGGAAAGGTGTCCTGCAGGACCAGCTTATGGAGGAGAGAAAGAACTCATGCTTTGTGGAAAGATGGGTCATACTGAGGGAGTAAATTGAAAATGCTTACCACCCACAATACGTGTCATACTCAGGGATGGCCCTGAATAAAGTGGAGAGGAAAATCTCAATGAGTACTGCACCTGACCATCCATGTTGTGTGGAAGAAGAATAGACCAGATGGTTAGAGGCCTGAAGAAAAAAGACTGGAAGATCACAGGTAAGAAGGTCTTAGGTTGAGTCATGTCAATAGACATATGAGAGTAGGCAGAGTGTGAAGATTTTTGTAACATACATGAATGACCATTAGAAAGAATCTACCCATCATGGAAGAGACACTGAACAATCAAGTGCACAGAATCACTCAGGCCATTGATGGTGGCCTGCCCTTGTCATCAGCCACCCCACAGGATGGGCACGTGAATGGTGTGGTCACATGGTAGAGATGGAAGCATGGGTCCAAAAGCATGATCTCCCACTTACCAAGTATGATCTGGGCTCTGACACCTCTGAATTTCCAACCTGTCAGCAACTGAGAATAATGCTGACCTCCTAATATGGTACTACTCCTTGAGGAGACTAAGGAGTAGTCATGGCAATATAGTCATTACATGAAGCCTCGTACATCTTGGAAAAGCCAGCAGTTCATCCTCTCTAGGATAGATTTTTAATCCAAGTATGAGTGACTTTTCTGCCCATGGAGTCTCAGCGAGCATTGCCCTCTGGGGGCTTATGGAATGCCTAATGTGGAAACATGGAAGCCCACACAACATAACATCCAAGAGGACCTGCTTTACAGCAAAGAAGGCAAGACTATGACTATGGGATCCTCTGACCTTATCACATATTACACCATCCAGACACAGTCAGCTGCATAAAGACCTAGAATGGCCAAGTGAAAGTATAGTGGAGGTGCCAGCTCTGGAGCAAGACTGAGCAAAGATGGGAGGGACACCCTCCAATGCAGCATAGGCATAAGCCAGAGACCTCTAGTTGGAACTGTGCTCTCAGAGGGTGGATATATGGATCCATGAATCAAAGGATGGAAGCAGGATTGGCCCCAGATACCATTGCCCCTTATAGCTCACTGAGGCACTCTTTGTTTCCTTTCTTTTCAGCTCTGGACCCTTCAGGGCTAGAGATCCTGGTCCCAAAAAGGGGTATGCTCTTGCCAGGGGACCCAGTAAGTGTTCCATTGAAGTACAAGGTATAGCACCACAAGGAAACTTCAAACTCCTTGTGTTCATGGACCAGTAAGGGAGAAAAGGGGTTAACCCCTTGGCAAGTTAGTTGACATTGACCAGCATCAAGTCAGACTGCTTTTATACAGTGGGGTCAAGAAGGAATATGTGTAGATCCCAGAGGTCCACTTGGGCTCCACCTTCACCATTGCCCCATTGTAACTGTGAGTGGACACACATAGCAGCTCTGGTCTGAGAAGGGACTGACATCAAGGATTCAGACCCCTGAGAAGGAAGGTTTGGGTCATACTACCAGGTAAACCTCCCAGACCTGCTGAGATAAGAGCTGAGCATGAGAAGGATTTAGAGTGCATACTGTAAAGTGGACAGCCAAGTCCAACTGCAGCTCATAGTTAATCCCATCCTCCCTTTCCTAAGTTTTGCCTCAGGATCAAAGGCCCACAGGCACCAGAAAGGAGCTGCTCCCTGAACATGCAGGAAACAGTGGATCTGTGTGGGCAACAGGTAGACTGTGGCAGGCACAGAGGTGTACCATGCAGATCTCCTTCCAGAGAACTTGTTGTTGAGGCACAATTGACTGATGGTCTCAGTTGCCTCCTCTTTGGATCCACCACCACATTGGCACTAAGGCCAACTTCCTCAGGGCTGTCCCCAGGCCAGGATAGGACATAGTAGAGGTTGCTAGCTGGCTTATGCCTGCCTTTTGTATCCTTCTAACTAACAACTTTATAAACACTTTTCTTTTTATTCTAAAATAATTCTGTGGCATTTATTACATTCATGATGTGTGCAATCATCACCACTATCCATTTCAAAAGTTTTATCAGTCCAAACAGAAACTCAGTACCCATTGAGTAAGAACTTCCCATTCCCCTCTTCTCCCAGCTCCTAGTTACCACTAAGAAACTTTGCTCTCTATGCGTTTGCCTATTCTAGATATTTTATGTAAGTGAATCATATAATATTGTTCCTTTTGTGTCTGACTTATTTCACTCAACATCATATTTTAAAGGTCTGTCCATGTTGTAATATGTATCAGGACTTCATTTCTCATTATGGATGAATAATATTCCATTGTATGGCTATACCACATTTTGTTCTAATGAACACTTGGATTGTTTGCACCTTTTGTCTGTTGTGAATCATGCTGCAATGAACACTGGACTACAAGTATCTGTTTGAGTCCCTGTGAACTTTTGTCTGGTAACTCCTGGTTGGCCTGGCCACAACTTTGTCAGAACTTGCTGCAGTCTCAGGGTCTTCCTACCCAGTCCTTCCTTCCCACGATCCTTCCACAGAGTCAGACTTGGATCATGGTCTGAAGGCTCTTCCTGTTCACTCCTGTTTTTTTCCTCCTTTATCCTTCACAGATATTTCTCCCATCTCTTGCATGTCTACTCCCATCTTGGTGCAGTTTTTTCAAACTGGCCCTAATTTTTTTTTAAAAGGAGTTCCAAAGTACTCTGAGCAATGAGAAAGTAATTAGAATAAATGTAGTTTTTCTTCATAAAGTATTATAATGCTATTGTCATGTTCTGTTACATCCCCACCATCATCCCCAGTGAAAGCAGAATGGCAGATATTTTGTAATACCTGTAGCCCTAGGATCAACCATTTTGCGAATCTGAATTTAAAAATAGAAAGAGATATTATGGTCAAAGAAAATTAAGGAAGAAGAGATAGGAGTAAACCAAAAAGAAAGAGCTTAGTTTATTCTCCATGAATTATAAATCTGACCATTTATACTGAACCCAATAACCCTGTTTTCTCCTCATTCCTTAGCCCATGCTCCCAGTCAGGATTACAGTGACATGAAAGTTCAATCAATAAGTTAGACTTGAACTCTGCCTGTTAAATTAAATGACCATGGTACACTTGGTGAGTCTTGACTTCTGCAATAACTATTTTTTTTTCTCACTCAGGTAACTTGAAAAATTATATTGATAATTCCAGTCATTAGTAAGCTCTAATCACGTTTTCTTCAATTCCAAATGGAGAAATTCTTTTTTTAGATGAGATTTATGTACTCAAATTCCTTTCACACCTATCAAAGTTACTCATCCAAATCCCCAGAGTAATAAGAGTATCTGAGGCCTCTGCTTTACTTGAGCCTCTGAGAATGGCATGGACATCCCACAAAACACACATAGAATCAGAGACTACCCAGATTTACAGGAAGTGAGACCTTATCAACAACCAAGCCTTTCATTCTCATAACCAAAAAATACAGTTGCCATGAGTCAATCCAACTCATGGCTACTCCATGTGTGTCAGAGGAGATCTGTGCTCCTAGGGTTTCCTTTTTATTTTTCCATAGGATTTTCAATGGAAGTAAATCACCTGGCCTTTCTTCCTAGGTGCCTTTCGATAGGCTCAAATCTCCAATCTTTTGGTTAGCAGCCTAGCATGTTAACCGTTTGCACTATCTAAGAACTTTCTCCATTATTGTAGTTGTTCATAGCTGACTTTGTGATAAAAACCAACTGTCTTTCCCTGTTCAGCATTGCTTCCACCACTGATGCCACTGGACCTCTGGAGAAGATCACTGGCTATTGTAAGGACCGGGTGGCCTGAGCACAGGACTTGGTGAGGGTGGCTGGATTATAGAGGGTCCAGTCCTCATTAGTTACAAATTCTGCTTACATAATATTGCTTTCTTTCTTTGCTTCTCTCTTCCTCCCTTCCTCCCTGTCTTGTCCACCTTGTTCTAGAATGAGTAACCTACAAGGAAACAAAAAATACAAGAAGATCAAGTCAATTAAAACTGAGGAGTTTATTACGTAGGACTCTTGCATTTCAGAGACAGAAACCCAACTCTTACCATCTTAAGAGAATATGGGAATTTTATTGACTCACAGAGAGAGGCAAAAGAGAAATTTGTCTTAGGGACAACTGGAACCTAGGCTTTAGACATTCTACACTGTCAACTTCCATTAGAATCCCAGGAAAGGGCTTTGATTGGCCACCCAGAAACAATCCCTCAGAGTGAGGGTGATTATGATTGTCTGAGCTTAGTGGCTAGGAAGACAGACTACTGACTGAGAGGCATGGCTCCTATCAGACCTAAAGGCTGCAGTAGAGGGGGGAAGTTCCCCAGAAGAGAAGTGTTTTTCTGGAATGATAAAGCAATGCCATATCTGTAGGTACATCAAAAGAGGCCAGGAACATGGTTACTATAATGTTGTCCATACTTGCTGCAGTAGGTCTCATATTTTACACTCTGTGGTGGTTATGTTTTTGTGTCAACTTGGCTGGGCTTGGTTGAGTGGCTGGGCAGCTGGTGGTACTTATTCCCCATGATGAGACTGGCAATCAACTTCATGGTGGGATCCACCACAAGCAGCTGAGTAGCTGATTTGGGTATGTGATCTGCTTCTCGTATATAAGCAGCAGCTTTGGGAATGGTCTCTAGCTTATGGCATGCTTGGGCCCTGCATGTGGCCGTGTCATTGTTCGGCAGCCTGCCATGCTCTGCCAACCTTGGGACTGACACTGGATTTGAATTAATGGCCTGCCATGTGGTCTGGTAACATCGGGACTGTGCCATTTTATTTGTCAACTTGGGCTTCTCGGCCTCAGCAGCCAGCAGCTGTCTGAGTGTAGAAAAATCTTTAGCTTCAGTGGGCCGGGAGCAGGAGGCAAAGCTGAAGCCCAAGGTTGAGGGGCTTTCCCCCAGGCCCTAAAGCCTGGCACTTTGAACTTGGACTTAAAGCCTCCAAACTGTAAGAGAATAAACTCCTGTTGTTCAAGCCATCCCATTTGTGGTATATTCTTGTCAGAATGGCACTAGGTAACCAGAACACTGTCCTAGTCACCAGTAGAAGAGAAAAGTTGACCAGATCTAGTGCCCATAGATACAAACAAACCAAGAGTTCAAGAGGACAACTGTACTTGGTTTTAGACCAAACAGGAATTTCTCTCTGGAGATGTTAGCATATGTCTTTTTTACGTTTCAAATGTTCACATCCCCATCTTGGCCAGCGATTGCTTAGCCTAGGTCCTGATGACCCTGAGTTCCACTGGCAGGGCTCAGATAAAATCCTGGGTAAGATTGTTTTGGGCTCAGAGTATTCTTTGTACTGCTCTCATGCTCTCTTCCCTGGCACTCACCCCAATAACCCTCTCTCTTCAGCCCCCAGTCCAAAGTCCACCAAACTAAGCAGCTCTCTTCCAAAATTCCCCATGGCCTTTCTTGTCTTAATAAAAAACCTTTTTCTTCATCTGACCATTAGGAACTTTCACATTTTCTGGACTTTAACACAGCCCCTTGTCATCCAGTCATCTAAAAACCATCTGCTGTTGTTGTTTAATGTTGTTAAGTCAGTTTCAAGTCATAGCAATCCCATGTGACAGAGTAGAACTGTTCCACAGGGTTTTCTAGGCTATAAACTTTATGGAAGCAGATCATCAGGGCTTTGTCCACAGAAGCCACTCGGTGAGTTTGAACCTTTCCATTTGCAGCTGAGTGCTTAACTGTTGTGCTACCAATGCTCCTTAAAAGCCATTTAGAAAGACTCTTAAAAGACCAATAGCCTTTAAACTCATATTTACACCTGATACAGCATCGTCTCTCTTGAGCAAAACCCACTGCACACGTTATTTACAGAAAACAGAGAGGGGATGTGTACATCTCCTTGCTTTCCCCAGGAGAATGAGTTCAGGGGGCTCTGACCTACCTGGGGCAGGCCGGCTAAGCTGCCAGCACCAGGAAACAGGGCTGGTATCTTCAGCCTGGAACATTCTCCAAGAGCACCCTCACAGCCACAGCCCTTCTGGGGGTAACAGGCAGGGGTTGGAGACACAGTGCCTCACAAAGTGGTTCTCTTAGCAGGAAAGACGGGAACAAAGTATGCAGCTGCTTTGTCTTTAGTTCCCAAAATACTCTCCTGTGGGAGGGAGGAGGTCAGAGGAAGGATCAAAACAGTGGATCTCAAATGTCAGCGTGTATTTAAGTCACCTTATAAACATGCATGAGCTCTGGTGGTGTAGTGCCTAAGGCATTTGACTGCTAATCAAAAGGCTTGCAGTTCAAACGCACCAGCCACTCCTCAGAAGGAAGATGGGGCAATCTATTTCCATAGTGCTACTGCCTCGGAAACCCAAGGAGGGGTCGCTATGCGTCAGATCTGACTCAAGGGCAGTGAGTTTGGTATTTTTTGGTTTTTATAAACATGCACATTCCCACTCCCAGTTGCTGAAGGGTCAGGGAAGGAGCCCAGGGAAACTCCCTCGGTTGCTCTGTGGCCAGTGTGTGTCTGACGACCACTCTCAAAAGCGCTGTGCTCGTTGAAATCATTCCTTTCTCCAAGGTCAGGCCCTTGGCTTGTGCCTGGACCATGACATAACTGCACCAGCAAGAGACCCCTCTGAAGAGTGCTTTTTGGAAATAACTCTTCTGTGGAGTGAGTGCCACACTGGGGCAGCAGCCCACAACTGTGGATTTTACAGTTGTCTAAAATTCTGGGACATAGCTTTGACCATGCCCTGCTGCCTACTCTCCTTCTTGAACTGACACCAAGGAAAAGAAAGGACCCAAGCTCATCTAGATCTCCACAGGCCAGGTGTTCACGAGCACGCAGGCCTCCCTATCCCCTCTTTTACAAAATGGTTACTAAACTAGCCCATGGTCATGCCACCAGTAAGTTGTTGAGGAAGGTCTGACTCCAGAGCCAAGCCCTTGGGCCGTACTTCTCTAAAACCTCAAGTCAGCCTCATTAACAGGTGGAAGAGGTAGACCCCCTAGGCAGCATCATTAGGGAAGCAACTAGAGGACCCTCAGCCCCTGCCCCTAGTTATTTCTTCTACCAATGGCTGAAATTCCTTCAGAGTAATTCATCCCTTAGGCATAAACACTGACCATGAATATCCTGGGAGGAACAGCACATCATTTCAGCATGTCTGGCACAATGAGTTAGAAACAGCAGGCTCACATCACTCTGATAGTTATTAGCTTGTGAGGATGGTCAAATCACCTGTGTAAGCCCCTCCACCTGCTGAACCTTGTATTTTTTGTAGAAAATACTTACTGTGAGAATTAGATGAGGTAATACACACCGTGAAACTGAAAATACTACTATTAAAGGTGTTTGTCACTCTTTAGGTACAAATGACTTGATCAGGTCTTTCCTTGTCCATATGTCCAATATATAACCATTTCAAAACTCCTAGAGTGATTTGTCATCGATAGGATAGGCTCTCACATCCCAAACAGAAGATAGGTTTATGTTGATTCATTACACAATTGTTGTTAGGTGCTGTCAAGTCAGCCTCAATTCATGAAGACCTTATGTTTAATAGAAAGAAATATTGCCCAAGCCTGTGCCATCTTCATGATCATTGGTGCATTTGAGTTCATTGTTGTTATTGTGTCACTCTATCTCACTGAGGGTTTCCATCATTTCTGCTGACCATCTATTTTACTAAACAGGATGTCCTTTTCTAGAGACTGGTCTTTCCTGATGATGTGTCCAAAGTTAGCAAGCTGAACTAAATAAAAACTTACTGCATGGATGAAAGAAGAAAAGGTGTAATCCCTATATTAAGCATTTCCTTATAATTACACACAAACCTCTGGTGATCAACTCAACTCTCAAAGAACCCAGTTTGAAGGAAGAGGCCTCCTCAACAGAAACACTGACAGACTAAGGGCCTGGGAGGTCTAAGGGCCTGGGTCTGGTGGTCCAGGTGACTTAACTGTCAGATCAGACAGCGGGGCCCAGAAAGGTGGAATTACTGCCCACATTACAACCAGGCAATGGCAGATCCAGCACTAGACGCCAGATTCCTGCATAATTTCCATTATTCATAAATAGGACAAGTCACTAGACAAGAATACTCCCCACCTCTACCTCTTCATACTTTTTCCAAGATAAATAGCAGATGGATCAAAAATTTCAATGTAAAATGATTTCTATGTAAAAAAATAAAAAACATAAAATTGTAGAATACAAGGGAAGGGTTTTAAAAATTTTGAAGTGGGAAGAACAGAAAACACTACTAGCTATAAAAATTAATTAATAAAATTAACAACCATATAAAAGGAAATATTTTGCATATAAAATGCATAACAAAGCCAAAATATGAACAGTAAATTGGGAGAAAATATTTGCAACCAGTAACACACAGAAAGGGCCAATTTCCTTAAAATATGAAGAGCTCCTGTACATAGACAGCTCTGGTGGCATAGTGTCTAAGGCATCTGACTGCTAACCAGAAGGCTGATGGTTCAAATCCACCAGCCACTCCTTGGAAGGAAGACTGGGCAATATACTTCTGTAGAGATACTAAATTGGAAACCCAAGGAGGGGTCTCTATGAGTTGAATCAACTTGTTGGCAGTGAGTTTATAAATAGATAAGAAAAAGATCTATAACCCAATAATAGAAAGGACATAAAGCACAGACAACTCAAAGTAACTATCAATGGAATACAAATGTATAAAAGGATGTTCATCCTCATTCATAACAAGAGAAATGTGGAGTAAAATTACGCTGAAACAATATTTTTGCCTAACAGATTGACAAAGACCGAAAGTAAGAAAATATACTCTGTTGTTGAGGGCATAGAGACAGGCAGGCTCATACATGGTTGGTGGGGGTGCAAATTTGTACAACCTCTAAAGAGGGCAGATCACTTATCCATTGAAATCAATAATGTATGCATACTTAGATCCAGCAAGTTTATATCTAGGCATTTGTCCTTCAGAATACTCTACAATATGTGAAATAGTGTAAGTGCAAACATTCCAGCACTGGAAACAGTCTACATTTCCTCTACAGGGGACTGGTTAAATAGATTCTGCAATGTTAACACATTGGGTTGTCATGGTGCCATCATGAAGAATGAAGCAGCTCCCTATAATTGATATGGACCACTTCAAGTTAAAAAAAAAAGAAAGAAGAAAAAGTACGTAACACTGTCTACAGTAGACTTACATTGCTGTGTAATACATGTATTTAATTCACCTCCCCACTCTCCTAGATGATGTTCCATGCCTTCCCTCTCTCCTCAATCCTGGCACACCTCTTCCTACTATGAGCTGGGCCTGCTGCTTCCCATTCACTAGGAAAATAGAAGTGCTCAGAAAATAACCTGCATGTGCTCCTGCTGCCAAGTCTCCCAAACTGCCACAATGGATGAAATCCCTGTTCCCGTGGAAAGCCAGCCACTCTCTTGGTGGATCCAATCCTTCTTTTCTACTCTAGGATTTTGCTCCTGTGTATTTTCCTTCTGCACCATGAGAGCCCTGGTGAAGAAGTGGTTAAGCCCTCAGCTGCTAACTGAAAGGTCAGAAGTTCAAACTCACCAGCCACTCCACAGAAGAAAGATATGGCATGCTTGCATATCTTTGGGGCAGTTCTACTCTGTCCTGTAGGATTGCTGATTCTGAATCAACTCCACTGCAATTGGTTCTGCATCATCAATTCCCTCCCCTGACCTCTGCAGAGTCACTTCATTAGCACACAAACATGTTGTAATAACCCCTACCTTGCCCTATGGACCACTCTACCGCAGCCTTATTTCTCTGCTCCCCTCTACAACAAGACTCCTAGAAATAACTGTCTCCACTTCACATCCTCTGCTCCCAGTCTCCTCCAAGCCCACTCCAAGTCGGGCTTTTGCTCTCAAAGCTCCCCTGCTCTAGTCAAATTTACCAGTGGCCTTCACATTGCCAAATCTAATGGCCAACTCTGCATCCTCATCTGACTGACAGCAGATAACTCCTATTTTCCTGAGACACCTCCTTCTCTGGATCCCATTTTCTCTTGGTTCTCTTTAGAACTCACTGACTTTTCTTGCTTGGTCTCATTACTGGCTCTTTCTTATCTCCCCAACGTCTAGCTGCTGGAGGGCCAGGCCTCTTCTCTTCTCTGTTGCTGTGGCTACTTAGTGCTGTTCTGACAAGAATATACCACCAATGGGATGGCTTGAACAAACAGGAGTTTATTCTCTTACAGTGCGGAAGCTAGAAGTTGAAGTTCCAAGTGCCACGCTCTAGGGGCTGGGTGAAAGCCTCTTAACCTTGGGCTTCATTTCTGCCTCCTGCTCCTGGCCCACTGAAGCTGAGGGCTTTTCTTCACTTAGCTGCTGGCTGCTGGGACAGACAAACCCAAGACTGACAAGTAAAAAAGCACAGTCCTGATGATACCAAACAACACAGCGGGGACATTAATTAAAGTCTATTGAAAGTCTTAAGGTCGGCAGAGCATGGCAGGCTGCTGAACAACAACATTACTACATGCAGGGTTCAAGTGTGCCTAAGCCAGAGACCATTCTCAAAACTGCTTCTTACATATGGGAAGCAGACCACATCCCTAAAGCAGCTACTCAGCTGCTCCAATACATTCTACCATGGAGTTAATTACCAATCTTACCAGGGGGAATAACTACATCCAGCTGCCCAGTCACTCAACCAGGCCTAGCCAAGTTGACACACAAACTTGACTACCACATCTATCTATGCTTAAACAAAAAAACCAAACTCACTGCCGTCAAGTCATATCTAACTCATAGCGACCCTTCTTTGGATTTCTGAGGCAGTAGATAGCCTAATCTTGCTAGATAATCTCTTCCTGCCTCTTGGCTTTATATATCACCAATTTGTTGATTATATCCAAATGTCCATCTCCAGCCAGACTTCTTCCCTATCTCTTTGATATTTATAGTTCGGTGTCCAGCAGGCATCTCAAAGTTACTATATCCAAAAGCAAACTCTAACTTCCCTAGACTTTCCTTTAGTCTTCCTTAGCCAAGTAAATGGCAAATCATCATTCCAGTTGCTCAGGCCAAAACCTTTAGCCATGTGTCACTCTTTCTGTTCTCTCAGATCCCACATGCAATTCATCAGCAAATTCTGTGGATTCTATTTTTCAAAATATATCTAGAAACAACTACTTCTCACCACTTCTACCACTACCATCCTGGTCTAAGCCAACGTCATCTCTTGCTTGGATGATTGCAATAGCCTTCATTTCTTTTTTAAATTGTGATTTGGGTGAAAATTTACAGAGCAAATTCATTTTCCATACAGCAGTTCACGTAAACTTTGTCTCATGACATTGACCACAATTTACCACAAAGCAACAGCTCCCCTCCCACTTCCTCTCCATAGTTACGTCTTCCCTGTGTCCATCCCTCCATGCACTCCTGTCCCCTGAGCTGTCTCCCTGTGCATAAGCAGCCCTACTTTCTCCCATGATTGTTCTCTCCAAGGAGTGTATCTACTTCAGGTAAATGTTCAACTCATATGCCTGTCTTTTGTTTGGCTGGAAGCCACAGGTGTGGGTTCAATTCCAGACCTGGAGGGCAGCTAGGGGCCATACTCTCAGTGGTTCCACCAGGCTCTATCAGACCAGCAAACCTGGTTCCCCCTCCCCCCTTTTTTTTTCCTCCAAATTATTTTGAGTTCTGTTCCACATTGTTCTCCCTCTCTATCAAGGATCTCCTACACATATCCCCTTCCAAGTGGTTGACAGTGGTAGCTGGGCACCATCTAGTTCTTCTGGTCTCATAGTCATATAGGTTGCAGATAGGATGGTGTACCAGTTGCTAGGACTAATGTTTCCATGAATTTTAGTTTTCTTCATTCTTCTTTGCTCTGGATGAGGAGAGACCCATCACTGCATCTAGATGGCAGCTTGCAAGCTTTTAAGATCCCGGTCGCTACTTGCCATAGTAGGAGGTGGAACAATGTTTTATGTAGTATGTTATGCCAATTGAGCTTGATGTCCCCTGTGACTAGGGTCCCGAGTCCACAGGTTCAACTACTCGGTCCCTCTGGGTAGCTGGCTGTGACCAAGCAGTGACTACAACCTTGCCCCTTGTCAGTTCTACTATACGCCTGGGAATTCAGATCATTCACATAAACCTATAGGACCATTGTCTGCCAAACCTAAACCTGTTCTTCGGTACACTCCCTGCTTCACAGACATACCTATTAGTTCAGCCAGTCCACCCATCTATCCACCTGTATACCCATGTTTGCCTTCACTGATAATGTAGTATTGTATGTGCTAAAGGGTTTATCTTTGTTGTCTATAGCACCCATATACCTCTCTCTGTCTTTCTCTTCCTGAATGCCACCATATTGATCACTCACATTTGGTACATTGCCCTTCTCTTCACCCAAATCAATACTTATCTCTATCTATCTAACAGTGTTCCCTCCCCTTCCCTCTCACCCCTGGTAACCAACAACGAAAATTTCCTTCCATAGATAAACCTTTCCTTGACTTTTTACAATAATGGACTAATACAGTATTTGTCCTTCTGTGATTGACTTATTTCACTCAGCATAATGTCCTTCAAGTTCATCCATGTTATAGAGTGTTTTGCAGATTTTACATTATTCTTTAGCATTGCATAGTATTCCATTGTGTGTATGTACCATAGTTTGGTTATCCATTCCTCAGCTGATGGACACCTAGGGTGTTTCCATCTTTTGGCTATT
This sequence comes from Orycteropus afer afer, assembly GCF_000298275.1. Classification (NCBI taxonomy): domain Eukaryota; kingdom Metazoa; phylum Chordata; class Mammalia; order Tubulidentata; family Orycteropodidae; genus Orycteropus; species Orycteropus afer. The sequence goes on along the minus strand of NW_006921851.1, from coordinate 2,145,540 downwards.
GTAAATAGTGCTGCGATGAACATGGGTGTGCATATGTCTGTTGTTGTCATGGCTCTCACTTCTTTAGGATATATACCTAGTAATGGAATGGCTGGGTCAAATGGTATTTCTAATTGCAACTTTTGAAGGAAATCGCCATACTGCTTTCCACAGTGGTTGTACCATTTGACAGTCCCACCAGCAGTGTATGAGAGTCCCAATCTCTCCACAACCTCGCCAGCATTTGTTATTTTCTGTCTTGTTGAACTTGGCTACTAGTGCTGGAGCAAGATGGTATCTCATTGTTGTTTTGATTTGCATCTCTCTAATAGCTAATGATTGTGAGCATTTCTTCATATGTTTGTTGGTCACTTGAATATCCTTCCTGGTGAAGTGTCTATTTATGTCTTCTGCCCATTTTTTAATTGGATTGTTTGTCTTTATGTTATTGAGGTGTTGGAGTTTTCTATAAATTCTAGAGATAAGACCCTTGCCAGATATTTTTTCCAATCTGTAGGTTCTCTTTTGCAATAGCCTTCTAATGGCTCTTCCCTATTTCTTCCTTTTCCCCCTTATAACTGATCCTTTAAACACTTGGGAGGTCTGGTGGCATAGTGCCTAAGGCATCTGACTGCTAAACAGAAGGCTGGTGGTAGTTCAAACCCACCAGCCACCCCTTGGAAGGAAGGTTGGGCAATCTACTTCTATAATACTGCCTCAGAAACCCAAGGAGGGGTCACTATGAGTCGGATCCAAATCAACAGCAGTGAGTTTGGTTTTCTTTTTTGTTTTACACACTTAAATCAGATCATATTATTCTTCTAGTTGGCACTCTCTAATACTGTCCCTTTCACTCACCACCTCCAGCCACCCTGGCATCCTTGCTCTACTTCCAACTTCCCAGGCCCACCCTTAGCTCTCCTAGGAGTCTCTTCCCTCAGATTCATGCCTTTATGTCTTTCCAGTTTCTGCTCAAATTGACTGAAAATTGACTGAATTAAATTGACTGAAAATTGCTCAAAGTGACTGAAGGTGCAGCCATTTTGAATGTTTATAAGCAGCGACCATGTTGGATATTTAAAGTGATGGAGGGCACAGCCATTTTGAATCTTTACAAGTGGCAACCATTTTGGATTTTAAAGTGATAGCATTCTCATTCAAATTCCAGGGACCTAAGAATAGGTTGTTTGCCAAGGTTGGCAGGCTTGCCATGTGAGTGGCTGTTAACAGTAAAGGAGACAGGTGGTGATGTATAAGTGCTGTCAACTAGCGAATAGAGGAGCACAGTACCCTGCTAGTGTAGATTACATACGAAAAAAAAAAAAAAAAAGAAAATTGTGGGTAAGTCACTCCAACATACAATCACCAATTAAATATAAACACAAAAACATCATAATGCCTCAGAGATGAGCATGACAATCCACACAAAGAAGCAAGATAAAGCAGGAGAAACAAGGGACCAGGATACAGACCCAAAACACATCCTTGAGGAAGACGGAGCATTGGAACTCCCTGATAAGGAATTCAAAAGAATTATATTTAGGTACCTTCAATGAATTGAGAGACATATCAAGGAAAACAGAGAAAACCCTATAACAATTTTGAAAGATAATACAAGAACAAAATGACAAAATAAATGCAAAATTAGAAATGATACAAAATCTACACACAGAAATCCAAAAGATTAATACTAAATTTTCAGAAATAGATAAGACATTGAATGGGCAAAAGAGCAGAATTGAATCAATGGAAGACAGAATTAGGGAGATTGAAGGCAAA
>NW_006921851.1:2140111-2140623 GCF_000298275.1 Orycteropus afer afer | reverse complement strand
CCACTCAGAACACAGTCATCTGATCCCATCATGGGAACAACCACACAGAACTGGGGTCCAGCCAAGTTGACACACAGCTCCAACTATCACAATAGCAAAGCAAGACAAGAACTGCCTAGTGGCTTCTCTTCTCTTCCCATACTCCAGTCTTGCCGACTACCTCCCATTGGTCAGACCTAGCCAGAAACCAGATGGCAAAAGCTCCTAGGACCAGAGTCCCCTGTTATACAAAGCAGGGCAGGACAGAAATGGACCTAAGAATGAAGGCAAATGACCAGCACAAATATGTGTCCCCATGCAAATGAACCATACTATCTATCTCTTATGAATGAGTGGTTTAACTGAAACAATTCTCCAAAGATTTCAGTCTTCAGTGAACAAATTACATCAGTTTCTTGCACTCAAGAATGTTGTTGTTATGAGATACCATCTTGCTCCAGCACTAGTAGCAAAGTTCAACAAGACAGAAAATAACAAATGCTGGCGAGGTTGTGGAGAGATTGGGACTCTCA
>NW_006921851.1:2101171-2139136 GCF_000298275.1 Orycteropus afer afer | reverse complement strand
TGTTGTTGTTGTTATGTGCTGTCAAGTTGGACCCGACTCATAGCGACCCCTCCTTAGGTTTCCGAGGCAGTATCTCTATGGAAGTAGATTGCCCAACTTCCTTCCGAGGAGTTGCTGGTGGGTTTGAACCACCAGCCTTCTGGTTACCATTCAAATGTCCTTGAGACGCCACATGGAACAGCTGTCCTTCTTGCATCCTAACTACAGAGTAACAGAGACTGGCCAGCCTCAAGCTGACCCATGCAAGCACTTGGAGTTTTTAGCAAATGCTATGTGTCAGCAGGGATCCCCAGACTAAACCCTTCACTGCACACAAATATTTTTAGTTATGCAAAGAAATGTTTGCTTCCATTTCCATAAGATGTTGGAAATCTTGGGTCATGGTAGAATAAACTCTACAAAGACAGGAAAATATTCTCTCAGGCAGGTCAAAGAAAAGTGAAACTTGTAATTATGCTTTATTTTACCCAGTAGGGTGAAAAGCTACAGAGAGTGAGGATAGAAAACAAGGCAAGGTCTTTTGCACAGTGGTACTATTGGGAGCCAGTGTTGCAATGATTTAAAATAACCTTTTGCAAGCCCTTGGTACAGAGTTCTACTTGGAAAGTTCTCTCTCTCTTTCTCTCCCAAGACCTCATGCAATTCTCAGGAGTTATGTTTAGGAACATTTAACAGAATACCCTTTGACCCATATGGCATAAGGAGAATTGTCAAAGGCTACTGTGTCTGTAGAACTGCCCTGCATGTCCAGAGTCCTTGAAATAGGCACCTTTGTGTACTATGTGTAGCATCAAATGGAACTTTATTGATTATACTTTTAAGTGCTAACGTACAAAGACAGAGATAGACTCTTGCAAGGTCATGGCATGGGTTTAACTATGGGTTTGGCTTGAGCCCTTCTGGAGGTGGAGCACAGCTTTCTCTGAGAGGATGGTGTGTGCATCTTTCCGATGAAGCTTAGAGGTCAAAAAGTCTACTAAGTCCACACACACCTGAAAATCCAGGTCACATCCTGGCACTCAGTTTTCCAAAGGTTGCCAATCCCAAGGGCACAACGTGTAAGTATATTTTTTGTGCAGTCTTTTTGGCAAGCTGTAACTGGCATTCTAAAGGTCAAGCCTAGGTATCAGCTGGAAGCCACATGAATGGGCAACAATAGCAGTACTAGTAAACTGGAACTTTAGACACACCCTTCCACGGAAGTTAGGTTCCAACTCATACTACACTATAGGAACTCTGGGGCCAGTATTATAACCAAAATAATTTTATTGTGTTTGGGAAATTGTTACAATTAATTCACATTATTGAATCATGTACCAATAAATGGTCAAGAGTGAGGTCAAGAAACCAGTCACAAATTGTAGTCAGGTAATGGTGGTACTCCAAGTTTTCCAAAATTAATCTTTGGGTCTAATGTGTTCAAGGGAGCTCTGGTAGCATAGTGCCTAAGGCACTTGACTGCTAATCAGAAGGCTGGCAGTTCAAACCCACCAGCCACTCCTCAGAAAGAAGATGGGTCAATCTACTTCCGTAGTGATACTGCCTCAGAAACCTAAGGTGGGGTCGCTATGAGTTGGGTCCGACTCAACGGCACATAACAACAACAACAACAACAATGTGTTCAAAGCTCATAACTAAGTCAAGAATCAACACACACAGACCTATAGTCAAATTCTGCCAATTGGTGAGCCCAAACTCTCCACCCAGTGGGAAGTAATGCTGGATCACTAGAGCAAATGTCATGGGACACCCTAAAACAATTATGAAGTCAGTAATTGGCAGAGCCAAAGACTTTATTCCCAACTTATGCTGTTTACATGACTAACATACTTAGTAAAGGACAGGATCATAATTGCTAGGACTATTCCTCTTTTATTTAGCAAACCTCCCCATGGTACAGGGCTGTAGGGTCACACAAATCCTGGGTGCTGAATCTGTCATTCTTTGTAACTGCTGAGTTTATGTTTGGGCACAGAGCTGTTCAAAATACTAGTCTCTAGAGAAAAATGTAAGTAAAAAAATCATCACTTGGGAGGGTATTGCTACTTCATCTTCATCTTAATCCAAAATACTCTTAGGACTATTTGATCAGACAGATTTATAGCTAACTGAAACACTGAATGACAGTGATTTAAAACACAGGTGAAGGGGTGGGCAGTGTAAGTCCTCTGCAGTATCTAAACAGCCAAGGGAAATGGCTGTGAGGAGTTGTGCTTTCCCAAGGCCACACACCCTACTGGTCCTGAGTCATCCCTCTGTGGATCAATGTTAATAGCCCCATTTGCATCAGGGAGCAGAAGTGATTACAAGGTTGCACAATCAGTGCCAAAGTTTAAAGGAAAATAGAAGCTGGAATCTGACGCTGAGCCCTGGTTTTTGTGATTAGATGACACCCCCTTAGCATGGTATCAAATGATTTATCACAGAATGTAGAGTCCCGATTCCATTCCTTGTGATTTTTCAAAAATTCCCTTTCACAAGATTGAGTTACTGGCTTCCTGAATATGCAGATCACTGCTCTCATCGAACTCTATTTCACCCTGAGAGAGACCAAGGCAGCTAAGAGGGTGAATCATTTGTTCAAGGCCACCCTTGAGGAGGTTCCTAAAGAGTATTGTTAGCTTTGAGCAAAGCTTTGGAAATAGGAAGGGGTCATGTTTATAAAATGTTTTCCAGATGCCACAGCAAATGAATTGTAAAAAGTTGAAAAGGCAAAAGTTGTGTGATAAATATATTTACTGCCCCCCCCAAAAGGCTGCTTATGTACAAAAAAAAAAAAAAAAACAAAAAACCAAAAAACATCTCATGGTATTTGGTTCCTTAGTTTGGAGGGTCATGGTTATGGTTTTGTGGGACATCCCAGTAATTGGCATAATACATTTAATGCTTTTGTTCTCCCTCCTAGTCTATTGTTGTATAGTACTGGGGCCTTAAAGCTTGCAAGCAATCATCCAAAGCATGACAATTGGTCTCTCTTCACCTGGAGCAACGGAGGAAGAAGGAGAGACAGAAGTAGGAGGATATGGAATATGTAGCTAATTGACTCCATGAACAACCACCTCCTTTGCCATGAGACCAGAAGAGTAAGACTTCCAGCAAGATGGTGGGATAGGCAGACAAACTACCCTTACCCTCTACAACAAATAAATGAGAAACCAAATGAAACAGATACAGATGGTTATCCTAAGCTTTGAAGGAAAGGATAAAGAAGTGAAAGAAATACCAACTAGAAGAAGAAACTGAATGAAAATAGAAAACAAGGAGACAAATGGAGCTGTGAACTGTCAATTGGCCTGAGAGCAGGGCCATTTTGATTTTTTGCAAGCAGCATTCTGATTGTGGGAGCAACCTGATAATTGGCTCCGCTTGCTGAGGACTACACAGGTACACACACCAGTAGCTGGTGACCAGAATGGTGTGATATTTCCCTTGTTCCCCACATTCTCCTAGTGACCAGAGGTGCAGCCATCCCCTACTCCCACCCACCTTCTGGACCAGCAGAGATTCCATCCCAGACCAGGCACCCTGCTCCCAGCCAACTTTTGGGCTGGCAGAAGTTCTTCTGAGACCAGACACCCTACCCTCAACCACCTTTTGGGCTGGCAGGAAGTTATTCTGGGACAATATGCCCTACCTTCAACTGCCTTTTAGGTTGGCAGGAACTTCTTATGGGACCAGGCACCCTATATCCAGCGGTCTTTTGGGATGGCAGGAACTTATTCTGGAACCAGGTGCTCTGCCCCCTACTGTCCTTTGAGCTCAGAGGAACTCCTTCTGGGACTAGGTACCCTGCTTCCAGCCACTTTTTGGGTCAAGAGTAATTTCTTCTGGGTCCAGATGCCCTGTATCTAGACATGGATTCCAGACACCTTCTGGGCCAGCAGGAACTCCTTCTGAAACCAGGTGTCCTTTGCACCCCTCCCAACCTGTTTAGCCAGCAGGAACACCCACCAGGTGCCCGGCCCTTCAGTTTTCTCCTTTCTTGTCTCTCTCTTCTCTGGTTTTTGTTCATTTTCCCTTTTTTTTTTTGTTGTTGTTGTTGTTTCTTTTTTATTTCTCTTTTTGGTTTTCTAATTCTTTGTTTTTCTTTTTGCATTTTCTTATTTTTTCCTTTACTATTATTTTGCTTTCTTTTCTTCTCTCCCTACCTCCAAAATTTTCTTTTTTCCTTTATCCTTCTCTCCTTTATTTTCCTTTTCTTTTCACTTATTTTTTCTCTTTTTGTGGTCCTTGTTTGCTTGTTTTTTCCTTTTCTTTTAGTCATTATTTTCTTTTTTGTTGTGCTGTTTGTATTTTTGTTCTCTTTTTTTAAATTTTTTTCCCACCTGCTGAGAGTCAGCAACCATGACCACCACCTGTTTCTGCACCCACTGATCAAAAATAGATGGTGACCAACACCAGCCCAACCTACCCTCAACTGCTCTACATGAACAGTGAGTGAACAGAGAACTGTGTACACATTCTCAACTTCTATCACACCCAGCAAAAGACAGCTGATGAGCACCTAAGTGCTGCCAAAACAAAATAACCAAACCAAATAAAATGCAGTGCTATTGAGTTGATTCTGACTCATAGCAACCCCCATTGGGTTTCCAAGGTGTAAATCTTTACAGAAGCAGATTGGCTCATCTTTCTTCAGGTGGGTTCAAGCCACTAACCTTGAGGTTAGCAGCCAAATACCTTAATCACTACACTAAAACAAAATAAAGCAAAATAAATAAATACAAATACAACCACCTCACAATACCTTGAAGACAACAGACAATCCCAGCTCACACAAAAAAACGAGGTAAGATAGTATAAACAACGGACCAAAATACAGAGCCAGAAAACCTTACTGTCAAAGAAATGGCATTGGAACTATCTTATAAGGAATTCAAAAGAATTATATTTAGGTATCTTCAACAGCTCAAGAAACAGATCAAGGAAAACACCAACAAAACTCTAGAATAACTCAGGAAAACAATACAAGAACAAACTGACAAAATAAATGAAAAATTAAAAACCATATAAAACAGCACATAGAAATCCAGAAGATTAATACTAAAATTCCAGAAATAGATAATACATAGAAATGGCAAAGGACTAGAATTGAATTAATGGAAATGAGATTGGGGGGAAAAAAAGACTCAATACAAAATCTGTTCGAGGAAAATTCAGAAAAAACTAATGAAAATATGAAGAAAGCCTAAGAATTATGTGGAATACCATCAAGAAGAACAACATACATGTGATCAGAATTCTAGAACAGGAAGAAGATTTAAAAAAAAAAAAAAAACCCAAGAAAATTGTTGAAGATTTCTTGAAAGAAAACTTTCCTAATATCAAGAAAGATGAGAAAATATGTATTCATGAAGCTCACAAATCCCAAATAGGTGTGACTCCAAAAGAAAATTACCAAGACATATCATAGTCAAATTTTCTAAAACCAAAGATAAAGAATCCTGAATGCAACTCAGGAAAAATGAAAAGTTACCTAGCAAGGGCAACCAATAAGAAGAGTAAGCCTGATAGCTCAGGAGAAACCATGCAGGTGAGAAGGCAATGGGATGATATATTTAAAAACTTGAAAGAAAATAATTGCCAACTAAGAATTTTATATCCAGCAAAACTGTCCTTCAAATATGATGGCAAAATTAGAACATTTCCAGATAAACAGAAATTAAGGGAATTTGTAAAAACCAGACCAAACCTTATAAAAGATGCTAAAGGGAGTCCTTTACACAGAGAACCAACAACAGCAGACAACAGCCTGAGATTAACATACATGATAACCCAGAAATCAACCCAGATATAGAAGTATCCAAAGTAAAAAATTGATATGAAGTATGAATCTAGGAGAATAGGAAGTAGTCAAAAATGAAATGGTACACATAGAGATCGATGTCTTAGGCATTAGTGAGCTGAAATGGACCAGTATTGGCCATTTTGAATCAGAAAGCCCAATGATCTACTATGCTGGGAATGACAAATTGAAGAGAAATGGAGTGGCATTCATCGTCACAAAAAAATGTATCAAGATCTATCCTGAAGTACAATGCTGTCACTGATAGGATAATATCTATACACCTACAAAGAAGACCAGTTAATGCTACTATTATTCATATTTACACACCAACCACCAAAGCCAAAGATGAGAAAATTGAAGATTTTCCCCAACTTCTGCAGTCTGAAATTGACCAAACATGCAATCAGGATGTGTTGATTATCACTGGTGATTGGAATGCAAAAGCTGGAAACAAAGAAGAATCACTGGTATTTGGAAATTATGGCCTTGGTGATAGAAATAACACTGAAGAGTGCATGATAGAATTATGCAGGACCAATGACTTATTGATTGCAGATACCTTTTTTCAACAACACAAACGGCAGCTATACACATGGACTTCACCAGAGGGAGTACACAGGAATCAGATTGACTACATCCGTGGCAACAGTCAATGGAGAAGCTGAATATCTTCAACCAAAATAAGGCCAGAAGCTGACTGTGGAGCAGATCATCAACTGCTGATATGCAAGTTCAAGTTGAAGCTGAAGACAAGTAAAACAAGTCCACAAGAGCCAAAATATGACCTTGAATACATCCCTCCTGAATTTAGAGACCATTTAAAGAATAGATTTGATACATTGAGCACCAATGACCAAAAACCAGAGGAATTGTGGGATGACATCAAGAACACCACCCATGAAGAAAGCAAAAGGTCATTAAAAAGACAGGAAAGGAAGCAAAGACCAAAATGGATGTCTGAAGAGACTCTGTAACTAGCCCTTGACCTGAGAGTAGCTAAAGCAAATGGAAGAAATGACAAGATAAAAGAGCTGAACAGAAGATTTCAAAGAGTAGCTTGAGAAGACAAAGCCAATTTTTTAAATGAAATGTGCAAAGACCTGGAGCTAGAAAACCAAAAGGGAAGAACATGCTCAGCATTTCTTAAGCTGAAAGAAGAAAAAATTTAAGGCTCAAGTTGCATTATTGAAAGATTTTATGGGCAATTCACTGAATAATGCAGGAAACATCAAAAGAAGATGAAGGAATACACACGGTCACTGTACCAAAGAGAATTGGTAGATGATCATCCATTTCAGGAGGTGGCATATGTTCAAGAACCAATGGTACTAAAGGAAGAATTTGAAGCTGCACTGAAGGAAGTGGTGAAAAACAAGGCTCTGGGAATTGATGGAATACCCACTGAGATGTTTCAATAAATGGATGCTGCGCTGGAGGCATTCGCTTGGTTATGCCAAGAGATTTGGAACACAGTTACCTGGCCAACTGGCTGGAAGAGATCCATATTCGTGCCCGTTCCAAAGAAAGGTGATCCCACAGAATGTGGAAATTATCAAACAATATCATTAATATCACATGCAAGTAAAATCATACTAAAGATAATTCAAAAATGTTGCAGCAGTATATTGACAGGGAACTTCCAGAAATGCAAGCTGGATTCAGAAGAGGACATGGAGCGAGGGATATCATTGCTGCTGTCAGATGGATCTTGGCTGAAAGCAAAGAGTACCAGAAAGATCTTTACTTGTGTTTTATTCACTATGCAAAAACATTTGATTGTGTGTATCATGACAAATTATGGATAATATTGAGAAGAATGGGAATTCCAGAATACTTAATTGTGCTCATGAGGAACCTGTACCTAGACCAGGAGGCTATCACTTGAACAGAACAAGGGGATACTTCACGGTTTAAAATCAGGAAAGGAGTGCATCTGGGTTGTATCCTTTCACCATATTTATTCAATCTGTACGCCAAGCAAATAATCTGAGAAGCTGGACTACATGAAGAAGAACGTGGCATCAGGATTGGAGGAAGACTCATTAACAACCTGTGATACGCAGACAACGCAACTTTGCTTGCTGAAAGTGAGGATGATTTGAAGTACTTACTGCTGAAGATTGAAGACTACAGTGTGTGGTATGGATTACACCTCATTATAAAGAAAACAAAAGTCCTCACAACTGGACCAATAAGCAGCATCACGATAAACGGAGAAGAGATTGAAGTTGTCTACTTGGTTCTACAATCAATACCAATGGAAGCAGCAGTCAAGACATGAGATGATGTATTGAATTGGGTAACTATGCAGCAAAAGACCTCTTTCAAGTGCTGAAGAGCAAAGATGTCTCCTTGAAGACTAAGGTGTGTCTAACCCAAGCTATGATATTTTCAATCACCTCATGTCCGTGAGAACTGGACAATGAATAAGGAAGACTGAAGAGGAAGAGTTGCTGCGTTTGAGTTCTGGTGTTGCTGAAGAATACTGAAAATACCATGGACTGCTAAAAGAACTAACAAATCTGTCCTTGAAGAAGTGCAGCCGGAGTGCTCCTTGGAAGTGAGAATGGCCAGACTTTGTCTCACCTACTTTGGTCATGTTGTCAGACGGGACCATACTCTAGAGAAGGATATCAAGCTTGGTAAAGTGTTGTTGTTGTTATGTGCTGTCGAGTCGGCCCTGACTCATAGCGACTCCTCCTTGGGTAAAGTGTAGGGTCAAAAAAAAAAGGGGAAGGCCCTCAATGAGATGGATTGATATAGTGGCTGCTCACATATCACATATAAGCTCACATATAGCAAGGATCATGAGGCTGGCACGGGACCAGGCAGTGTTTCATTCTGTTGTACATAGGGTCACTATGAGTCAGAGATGACTCGATGGCACCTAACAACAACAACAACAAAGTAAAATAGGCATACAGGACTAAAAACAGGGAACCAGAGACATCAATTTGTAAACAAGGACAATTATAAAGCAAAAAGAGAGAATAAAGAGTGTAGTTACAAAACTTCCAAATGGAAAGGAAGAAAAGATGACTTCAAGACAGAATAGACTGTTGTAAACTTGAGAAGAAAATAATAAAGTACAGGTAACCTCAAAGAAAGTTAATAAACCTTTTTACCAAAATAAAAAAGAAGAAAGTCATAAATATATAGCAAATACTAAAACAATAACAATGAAGGAAATGATATGAAAATCCATAAACAAAATGAGGTCAGCACAGAAAATTATATGGAACAAAGAAATCAGCAGCACCACAAGAAACACACACAACAAAATGACAGCAGTAAATTCATACTTGTTGGTAATTACACTGAATACAAATGGATTAAATGCACCAATCAAGAGATAGAGCTGAAAAATGGATAAGAAAACATGACCCATTGCAATGTAGTAAATTACCTGGTATGGCGTTTCTAGCCATAAATCTTTGTAAACTCCATGGTGGAATGTGCTGTGAGCAACTGAGTAGCTCCTGATTGTTAAAATTATTCACCTGGCGTATTTCTGTTGGGAGCAGCACAAAGTAATTATCTAGGAAGTTTGTTTTCTCTCAGGTGTATAGAATTCTGATGTTGGGCTTGGTTAGTTTGGCCACTCTGCCAGGCTCCAAAACGGAGCCCTCCTAGAGGCAGAAGAAATCTCTCACTGCCAGCTGGGAGATGTGAGAGACATGCATTGCTCAGAAAGAGATGCAAGAGACACATGCTGCTGAGAAAGAGACTGAGAGACATGTGTTGCTGGGAGAGAGACACCAAGAGACACACACTGCTGGGAGAGAGACTGAGAGAGACTGTCAGCTGAGAGACAGTGGGCTGAGAGACTAAGTGTGTTCCTGAACTTGCATTGTAGCCTGTTGCTTCCCTAATAAATCCCATAATCTGTGAGTTCTGTGTGGCCACTGCAGCAAATTATCAAACCCAGTAGAGAGGTGGTGCATGCTGCGGGAGGAATGGTTGGGGTCAGGGTTCATGAAAGGGCTGGAGGGAGGCGGCATGTCTGGCCTCACATGGATAGGCCTTGGGCTACTGATGGTGATTCTGTCTTCTTGTGTGGTTAGAAGAGGTCAGAAGATGCAGCCTCCCTGCCTCTTTGGTACCCATATATATGCTGTCTATAAGAGAGACATCTTAGACACAAAGACAAAAATGGGCTGAAAAATCAAAGGCTGGAAAAAAATATATCAGGCAAATGGCAACCAAAAATGAGCAGAAGGGCCAATATTAACTCCTGAGACATAGACTTTAAGGTGAAAACTAGCATAAGAGACAAAGAAGAACATTACATAATGATTAAAAGGTCAATCCAACAAGAAGACATACTCATAATCAATGTCTATGCACTCAATGAAAAAAGCCAAACCAAACTCACTGCCATTGAGTCAGATCCAACTCATAGCGGCCCCTCCTTGGGTTTCCAAGGCAGTATCACTATGGAAGTAGATTGCCCAACCTTCCTTCCGAGGAGTGGCCAGTGGGTCACTCTTGGGCAGCGGCTATGACTCTATCCCACTAGCTCATATGAAGGAGCAGCCCCACACCCCAGAACCAAGTTGGGGAAAATCTGGCTCTTTGAAACCCAGGGGGCTGTGGTGAGAATCACCACCCCTTCATCCTTCAAGTCCTTGGTGGTGGCAGTAATTTCTGCAACCCCTCCAGGGATAAAGTATTGCTTTTGGTTTACTATTTTTGTAGGTAGAGGCAGTTCTAATGGCTTTCACTTGGCTTTTCCTACCATAATAACCCTTACTTCACCATCAGGGACCCAATGTGGGAATTCTACTGAACCAATTGCTCAGTATATCTATTCCAATTATGCATTCTGGAACTGGGGAAATCACTACAGGATGGATCTGGGGACCCACTGGACCCACTGTGAGATGCATTTGCTGGTCTCACCATGTTTCCCATCATCCAGAAGCAGCTGGCTTGATAGAAAGATGGAATGGGCTACTGAAAACACAATTACGGACCAGCTAGGTGGTAATACCTTGAAGGGTTGGGATAATATTCTCCAAGAGGCTGTATATGCTCTAAACCAGCGTCCAATGTTTGGTTCTGTTTCTCCAATAGCCAGGATTCACGGATCCAGGAATCAATGGGTGAAAACAGGAGTGGTATCACTCACTATTACCCCTAGTGACCCACTCAAAAATTTTTTGCTTCCTGTCCCTGCTACCCCAAGCTGCTGGTCTGGAGATCTTAGTCCCAAAGGGAGGAACACTTCCACCTGGAGACACAATACTGATTGCATTGAACTGAAAGTTAAGAATGCCACCTGGCCATTTTGGCTTCCTCATGGCTATGGAGCAACAGAAAAAGAAGGGCGTTACTGTAGTATCTGGTGTGATGGATCCTGATTACCAAGGCGAAACTGGATTGACATTACATAATGGAGGTAAGGAAGAATATGACTGGAATACAGGACATTCTTTAGGATGTCTCTTAGTACTACCATGCCCTGTGATTAAAGTCAATGGAAAATTATAGCCACCCAATTCTGATATGACTACTAATGGCCCAGACCCTTCAGTAATAAAGGTTTGGGTCCCCCACCAGGCAAAGAACCACGACCAGATGACATGCTTGCTGAGGGCAAGGGAAATACAGAATGGGTGGCAGAAGAAGGTAGTTCTGAATATCAGCTATGACCACATGACCAGGTGCAGAAACGAGGACTGTGATTGTTTTATTTCTTCATTGTATATGTGCATCAAATATTTTTGTTTCCTTCTTTTATGAACTGTGAAATGTAAATAAGGTTAATGCATTTTGGTTGTATGTGTGTTAGAGTATCATGTTAGGTGCAAATATGACTTCATAATTGTCTTTATTTAGAGATTATATATGGTTAAGAAGATGTGTACAACTGCCAAGTTGACAAGGGGTGGATTGTGATAGTTGGAGCTGTGTGTCAACTTGGCTGGACCACAATTCTGTGTGATTTAAGCAACTGTGATGTGGGCTATTTCCATGATAGGATCAGATGTATATGTTTTGACCAGCCAATCCATTGAACAGGAGTTTCCCTAGGGTTGTGGCCTGCTTCCAACATATTTATGGACATCCTGGAAAAAGAGACACTCTTCTGTGGATCAGGATCCTGTTGTGCTGCCTACAACTGTCCATGAACAAACAATCCACCATTCAGCCTGGAGATCTTGGATGCATCATTCATTGGAGTCAACAGCTGGTATACTGCCTGCCAACTTTGAGCTCATCAGTCCCTGCAGCTGCATGAGTTGGGAAAAGCCTCCAGCTTGATGTTTGAGCCAAGAACTTGGGACTTGCCAGCTTCTATAAGTGTGTGAGCCACTTGCCTAAGATAAATTTCTCTTTCTTTATATGTATATATAAGCTTTACTGGTTTGCTTCTCTAGAGAACCCAGACTAACACAAATATGTATGATGAGTAAATAATCCAAGAAGCTGAACTATACGTAGAAGAACATGACACCAAGATTGGAGGAAGATTCATTAACAACCTGCAGTATGTTACTGACACAACCTTGCTTGCCGAAGTGAAGAGGACTTGAAGCACTTACTGATAAAGATCAAAGTCTACTGTTTTCCTCTACAAAGAAAGAAAAAAAAATCCTTACAACTGGAGCAATAAGCAACATCATGATAAATACAGAAAAGATTGAAGTTGTCAAGGATTTCATTTTACTTAGATCCACAATCAATGCCCACATAAGCAGCAGTTAAGAAATAGAACAATCTATTGCGCTGGGCAAAGCTGCTGCAAATAACCTCTTTGAAGTGTTGAAAAGTAAAAATGTCACTTTGAGGACTAAGGTGTGCCTGACCCAAGCCATAGTATTTCCAGTGACCTCATATACATGTGAATGCTGGATAATGAATAAGAAGACCAAAGAATCAATGCCTTTGAAGGTGTTGGTGAAGAATACTAAATATACCATGGACTGCCAGAACAAACAAGTCTGTCTTGGAAGAAATACAGCCAGAATGCTCCTTAGAAGCGAGGATGGTGAGACTCTGTCTCATGTACTTTGGACATGTTATCAGGAGGGACTAGTCCCTGGAGAAGGGCATCATGCTTGGTATAGCAGAAGGTCAGCAAAAAAGAGGAAGCCCTCAACTACATGGACAGCAACAATGGGCTCAAACACAAGCAACCTTTGTGAGGATGATGCAGGACTGGGCAGTGTTTTGTTTTGTCATTTGTGGGGTCACTATGGATTGGAGCTGACTCAATGGCACCTAACAACAAGTGAATTAATTAATATAAACTAACTAGCATGATGCATGGCATATAATAGGTGATCTAAAAGTTAATTCCTGAAAAAAATTAAAAATATATATTGGAAATGGTTGTACTACATGGCGAATGTAATTAATATCACTAAGTTGTACATATAAAAATGGTTTAAAAGACAAACATTTTGTTATACACATTTCCCCACAATTAAAAAAAAAAAAGTTAACTCCTTTCTTCCTTCCAGCAGTGGAACACATTGCCACTGAGTATAGGGATTCATCAGCCACAGATACCCACCATCCATAGACCCTTGAGCTAAATAGCCACTAAGATTCCTTCTAATCACAGCAGTACAAGTTTACAGGGCATGTCTGGACTTTAAATCCAGGAAGACATTGCCAATTCTAAGATTTCCTAATCTACCAATGCTTGACAAAGACGACTTGTGTTTTTGAAAGTCATTTTAATTTATATGGGCTATTAATAGAAAAACTAAAGAAAGTAGGGGGGTGGGGAGTAAGTTTGGAAAGCTAGGTCAAATGAAACCAAATGCCTGGAATCCCCTTTCAAAGCTCTCCCAAGGATTTCTTTTCCACTAACACTTGTGTTCTGTGTGTCACTTCTTGGCAAGATTGCAGGCCCTCAATGCAGGACTTTAAATGACCTTCTTTTAAGGGAGCATTTCCCTGGCTGAGGAAGAGGAGGCACATGCCATGGCAGATTCATGGTAAGTGGTGACAGGGAGCCCTGGATTGGGCAGACTCAGAAATGGGAACCTCACACGTGCAGGTGATGTTAGTCTCAGGTACTGGATATAGCAATTCTATTTCCTTAGTGATATCCCCTCAGAAACCCAAGGAGGGGTCATTATGAGTCAGGTACAACTCGACAGCACATAACAACAACAACATTCTAATGTTACCCCTCTTGCCATCAGATGTGTTAAGTACTGGCCTACAATTAAAAAAAGAAAGAAAGAAAGAAAGAAAAAGAAAAAAACTCATTGCCTTCAAGTCAAATCCCACTCATAGCGAACCCTTCTTGGGTTTCTGAGGCTGTGTCTCTACGGAAGTAAATTAGCCTTCCTTCCGAGGAGTGGCCGGTGGGTTTGAAACACCAGGCTTCTGGTTAGCAGTCAAATGACTTAGGAACTATGCCACCAGAGCTCCGCCGGCCTATAATAGGTGCTACATACTATTTACTCTTATTATTATCTCCTGAGACAAATGATTCTCCACAGTTGGTAGTTTCTTGTTGCTTGCAACTGAATATATCCTAACTGATAACTATCTGTAATGATAACAGAGGTTTGCAATTTCAGGGTAAAGACAGGTTATGATCTGAAACAGTTTAATAGCAAGAGAATCTTTAGCTCTTTATATTGATTGGCAGGAAATCATTCACAGAAATCCATCATTTGTTACAAAGAATAAAGTACAATTAAATGATTGTATTACTTTAGACTTTATCTCAACCAGATTAATTTGCAAACAGGTTTTGTTTAGACCCCTGTGTTGTAAATATCTTGTTTCATTATTTTATTTGATCAACATAGAGGAGTTATAGAATAGTACTTGAATAAACAAAGAACTTTTAGGTCCTAGTGATTTGCTTTACAAATCAATTCTCTTCTTAAAGGGAGACTCACATTTCTGATTTTTATTTTTCTTTTCTCAAAGAAGCGTTTATATTAATTTACCTCTATCTCCATACATTCATAGAATGCCTACCAGAAGCAAATAGGCTACATGTTTCTTGTTCATGTTCAACGGGACAATCCCTGGGAAACTTCCAGAAAATCAAAGAATTATATTCCCACAAGCCTCCAGCAAATCTATTCTCATGTTGTATTGGCCCAAACTGCATTACAAGGTCAACTACTGAGGGAATTATCAGCAAGTAGGAAGGTTTACCCTCAGATCCATCAAGTCCCCCTTGAAGCTGGACCTAGGGTGGGCTTCCTCTGATACATATGGGTTTCTAAAATGGTAGGGAGATACCAACACATGAGGGTTATGTTGTGAATGAGGAAGGGGAAATTGACACTAGGGAGGCAACTGACAATGTACCTTCACCTTCAAATCACTTTTGTTGTTGTTGAACTCTGAACAGCATTTTCAATGTCATTGCCCATTGCCTGACTTTAAAAAAAGAGATCAATGCCAGCTATTCTTTGTTTATCTGCTAAAGGGAAAACTGGATCTCTTAAGTTCACTGCTACCTTGGTTCAGGCCCATCTGACCCACCAGGGTAAAGACTTTGATTATTTATGTTCTTTCAATTCAGGACAGCATGACATGGTTATTCCCACTTGAAAGCCAGTTGAGTAAGAGAATTCATGTGCAATCTGGCTAATTCCAAGGCTTTTTGATAACTTATTATATGCCAAGTGCTTTCTACAAATTATCTGTTTAATCTTCAAGATAACCCAATGAGGTAGGCATTGTTTCTACTTCACTGATGAGAAACCTGAAGCATTAGGTTAAATCACTTGCCCAGGTCCCCACAGAGCTAGTCAGTTGTAGAACCGGGACTCCAACCCAGCCAACCACTTCCAGAATGCTTTCTCTTATTCTTTTATCTTCATTTTCTGCTTCAAGGTTAAGTGGAAGGAAGGTTCTTAAAGAACCTCTTAAAGAACATCTTAAAGATGTTCCAGCACTCCTAGTAGTGCATTCCAAGTATAGAGGAATCATGTATACTGATGCTGCCACTTGACATTGCTATAATACTTAATCTTTGACATTCTAATTCCTAGCTCTCCATGAAGTATAGAAGTATAGAGCAGCTTCAAAGAGGAAGACTCTCAATCTCCTGACCTCAACTCCTGAGTTAACTCCAAGAAACTGACCATCATCTCTGTCAAATCACACCATTGAGCCATGTGCCTCCCTTTAAGTAAGAGACAAATATTTTCCTCCCAAGGTACTTCATCCACTTCGTCTGGATTGAAATCCTTTTCCAAGGACAAAGTCAATTTCGAATATGAAGCCAACTCTTCAAATAAACAAAAATAAATAAATAAACTCACTGCCATTGAGTCAATTCAACTCATAGCGACCCCTCCTTGGGTTTCTGAGGTGATATCTCTGTGGAAGTTGATTGCCCAATCTTCCTTTTGAGGAGTGGCTGGTGGATTTGAACCACCAGCCTTCTGGTTAGCAGTCAAATGCTTTAGGCACTATGCCACCACAGCTCCCAACAAATGCTCCTTGTAATCAGAAAGCCGGGATGGCAGCAGGTGGAGTCTTAATTCTCCTTCCTTTCACAGACCTGGGGACTGCTGATTTTACAAGAGTATGGTTTATTTGCAGTTAAAGAGGTCCTAGAAATCTTCCTAAGACCACCTACTTGTTTTATAGATGGAAAACTAGGGGGCTTACTCAAGGTCACAGCAAGTTAGCATGGTGCTCAAACAGGACTCAAACCCTACTCTTAGTGCACACTAAGGTTGTTTCCATATCACACTGTCCTGTTCATCCTTTGCTGTCATCCTTCCATCAACAGAAAGAGGAAGGCTGTAGGGTAAGGCGAGTGAGGCACTTGCCCCAAACAGTAAGAGAGCACCAAAAATCTCAGCCATCAAGATAAAGGACATTTTAATGTAATACATATGATTTTTTTAATTGGAATTTTACATAAAGGTAGGATCACTAAAAGTGCTGAAATAAGCAATATTAGAGCTTAAGGCAAAAGGAAAAAATCACTAATACTGTATTTAAAATTATGGTATTTTAATCATAGAATTTATTGCATTAATTTTTTTTTTATTAGGATTTGGGTGAAGATTTACAAAGTAAATTCACTTTTCATACAGAAGTTCACATATACTTTGTCTCATGTCATTGACCAAAATTTACAATGCAGCAGCTCCCCTCCTACCTCCTCCCCATAGTTACCTCCTCCCAGTGTCCATCCCTTCATACTCTTCTGCACCCTGAGCTATCTCCCTGTGCATAAGCAGCCCTTCCTTCTCCCATGATTGTTCTCTCCAGGGCGTGCGTCTACTTGAGGTAAATGTTTAACTCACATGCCTGTACTTTGTTTGACTGGAAACCACAGTTGTGGTTTCAATTCCAGACCTGAAGGGCAGCTAGGGGCCATAGTCTCAGTGGTTACACCAGGCTCTATTGGACCAGCAAACCTGGTCCCCACCTTCTTTTTTTTTTTTTTGCCTCCAAATGATTTTGAGTTTTGTACCACATTGTTCTCCCTCTTTATGCAGGATCTCCTACATCCCTTCCAAGTGGATGGCAGTGGTAGTTGGGCACCATCTAGTTCTTCTGGTCTCATAGTTGTATAGGTTACAGATCGGATGGTGTACCAGTCGCTAGGACTGATTGTTTCCATTAATTTTGGTTTTCTTCTTTCTTCTTGATGAGGAGAGACCCGTTGTTGCATCTAGATGGCAGCTTCCTAGCTTTTAAGGTCCCAGTCGCTACTCGCCAAAGTAGTAGGTGGAACAATGTTTTGTATAGTATGTTATGCCAATTGAGCTTGATGTCCCCTGCGACTATGGTCCCAAGCCCGCAGGATCAACTACTCGGTCCCTCTGGGTAGCTGGCTGTGACCAAGTAATGACCATAACCTTGCCCCTTGTCAGCTCTACTATACACCTGGGAATTCTGATCATTCACATGAACTTATAGGCCCATTGTCTGCCAACCCTATATATGATCTTGGATACACTCTCCATTTAGACATATCTAATTGTTTAGCTTGTTCACCCATCTATCTGTCCCTATACCCATGTTTGCTTTCACTGACAACTCAGTACTGTATATGCAAAGGGGTTCATATTTGTTGTCTGTACTGCCCATGTAACTCTCTATGTCTTTCTCATCCTCAATGCTGCCATATTGGTCACTCACATTTGGTACATTGCCCTTCTCTTCACCCAAATCAGTATTTATCTCTGTCTATCTAACAGCATTCCCTCCCCTTCCCTCCCACCCCTGGTAACCAACAAAGAAAATGTCCTCCAATATATAAACCTTTCCTTAACTTTTACAATAACAGACTAATACAATATTTGTCCTTTTGTGACTGACTTATTTCGCTCAGCATAATGTCCTCCAAGTTCATCCACGTTATGCGGTGTTTTGCAGATTCTACATTATTCTTTAGCATTGCATAGTATTCCATTGTGTGAATGTACCAAAGTTTGGTTATCCATTCCTCAGTTGTTGGACATCTAGGTTGTTTCCAAGTTTTGGCTATTGTAAATAGTGCTGCGATGAACATCGGCGTGCATATATCTGTTCTTGTTATGGCTTTCACTTCTTTAGGGTATATACCTAGTAATGGGATGGCTGGGTCAAATGGTATTTGTATTTCCAACTTTTTAAGGAATCGCCATACTGCTTTCCACAATGGTTGTACCATTTACAGTCCCACCAGCAGTGTATGAGAGTCCCAATCTCTCCACAACCTCGCCAGCATTTATTTTCTGTCTTGTTGAACTTTGATACTAGTATTGCATTAATTTTGAATTTTAAAATATTTCATTAAAATACTATTTATCTTGATGGTTCATTTTTTTTTTTTTTTTGGTTTGTTTTTGGTACCCCTTTAAATAGTGCATCTGAAGCTGTGTAACACTTGCCTCATCCTCATCCTGGCCCTGAGAAGGAGGTCGTAGGTCAAGGCATTCAGAAACCACCAATGTTAGGGGTCACTATATCAACAATGTTTCTTGGGTATGCCACATATAGCTACTAGCTAAAAACTGTGTGAAGCAAGATGGAAGTGAAGATAGGGGGTGTGGAGGTGTCCCAAAGAAAAACTGTGCTCCCACCATTCTAAGACTGTTGATCAGAAGATGTGTGATCAGTTTATTAATATCTTTTTAGAAGGAAAAAAAAATGACTGGTAAACTTCTTTTAGTTAATGAGTCTTCCTCCAATCCTGATGCCATATTCTATTCTTCATATAGTTCAGCTTCCTGAATTATTTGAAGTTGTCAAGAGTTTTATTTTACTGGATCCACAATCAACACCCATGGAAGCAGCAGTCAAGAAATCAAATGATGTATTGCATTAGGCCAATCTGCTGCTGCAAAAAAAAAACCTCTTTAAAGTGTTAAAGAGCAAAGTTTGAAGGCTAAGATGCACCTGACTCAAACCACGGTATTTTCAATCACCATATGCATGCAAAAGCTAGACAATGAATAAGAAAGCCTGAAGAATTCATGCATTTGAATTATTGTGCTAGTGAAGAATACTGAATATACCATGGACTGCCAGAAGAATGAACAAATCTGTCTTGGAAGAAGTACAGCCAGAATGCTCCTTAGAAGTGAGGATGGTGAGACTTTGTCTCATGTATTTTGGACGTACTATCAAGAGGGATCAGTCCCTAGAGAAGAACATGATGGTTGGTAAAGTAGAATGAAACCAAAACCAGACTCGCTGCCATCCAGTTGATTTGACTCATAGCAACCCCTTCTTGGGTTTCCGAGGTGGTATCTCTATGGGAGTAGATTGCCCAATCTTCCTTCTGAGAAGTGGCTGGTGGGCTCTAACAGCCAGCCTTCTGGTTAACAGTCAAATGCCTTAGGCACTACGTCACCAGAGCTCAGTGAAAAAGAGGAAGACCCTCAATGAGATGGATTGACACAGTGGCTGCAACAATGGGCTCAAGCATGGCAATGATTACGAGGATGGTGCAGGGCCAGGCAGTATTTTCTTCTGTTGTACAATACGAACTGGAACCAACTTGATGACATCTAGCAAGCTTTTTTTTGACTGTTTATGAGAAACATCCAGATTCCAGACATATTAATTTGTGGGACCAAAAAAAAAAAAAAAAAAAAAAGGCAAACTAACACCAGATCCTCTGCCACAAAGTCGATTCTGACTCACAGGGACCCTACACATAGTGCCTAAGGCACTTGACTGCTAACCAGAAGGCTGGCGGTTCAAACCCACTAGCCACTCCTCCCAAGGAAGATTAGGCAATCTACTGTAGTGATACTGTCTCAGAAACCCAAGGAGGGGTCACTATGAGTCGAATCCACTGTACAGCAGTGAGTTTGTTGCTTTGTTTTATGATTCCCAGACAGTAAAGTATGCACTCCAACAAAATAAACTCTGAGAACAAATCAATTTTATTGATGAATAATTGTACTTATTTACATTACTCAATTATCAAAAGTAATGACAATTGCTAAACACTGCCCCTTAAACAGGACAGGCCCCAGGCAAAATATTTAATACACACAACGGCTCCTAACTCTAAATCCTTCCAAATGGATACCTCTTCTGAAGGCATCTTCCCTGATTTCCCTTCGGATCTCTCCATCTTTCCTTTCCATACCAGTTCTTAACAAATGGAGTGATAAAAGTAGCCATACTAAAGTGTAAATGAGTGATGACAGCTTCATGTTTTACATTCTGGAAATTTACCATTTTAACACGGATTAAAATTTTCATGAAAGAGAAGAAATTTAAATGACAATATTTAGGGGTGAGGGTGGGCTCCCTAGGTTTTTTACACTACATCATACAGGCTAAAGGCGTATCCTCTACTTCTAACCAGCATGTGAGCACTTAATGAACTAATAATGCCTTGCTATGTCTCCTGAATTGTTCTAGCGTTCAGCCAGTCAGGAACCAAAGCAAGAAGTGTCACACCAGGAGGGCCCAGACTAGTCTCTCCCACAGTATCTGGGTGTGTGAGTACTGGGTGTGTGTGTGTGTGTGGGGGTGGATTTTCTTCTGCCAGACACTGCTGTAGGGCTGGGAAGATTTTCCAATCTGAACTGCAGAGCAGGGGAGAAAGAGGAAGGATATAAATGCACCCCAAAGCCCCCAGGAACCAGGGAATCACCCAATTGGAGCGGAGTTTACAGAAGTTGATGTAACTTGGGTTGGAAAAGGCAACGGAAAGATGGTTCAAACAAGAGCTGCTTTTTCCGACCTTGTAACAAAGGGATGGCGGTGCACATTGTCCCACAAACTCTCCTTACGGGGGACTCGGACTACCTCTACTTGAGGATACAACACTAAGAATCCTACCTTCTACAGGGGAGTTAAAACTATCTCCTCGTCGCCGTCCAAGGTGACCCCCAAAGGTGCCCGCATCGCGTTCTTTCCCGGGGTAGCCTCACCGCATTACTGATAACGAGAGCAGCTTAATTTTTGTCAGCATTCAGGGCGCTCCAGTGACTTTAGGGGGGTCCACAGCGTCCTTAGAACCTAGAACCTAGAGAAGATAGGGAGGCGACTCCCGACCTAGCACTCACCCCGCTTCCAGTCCAGAGAGCGGCGTCTCGAGGCTGAGGTCGCGCCATCCTCGGGCGCACCTAGGTGGGCCCCACCACCACCTCTACGCATCTGCCCAGGGCACTCAGCAGTGGGCGGTGCTGGATAGGCAAACAGCGGCTCTGCAGTGCTGCGGCAGCAGTACAGCGAGTTTTCGGGCCCCTTCCCCCACCCGTTCTCTTCGTAGTCTCCGGAACCACGCGATTTACTCAGCGCCGAGCGGGAATGCGTCCTCCATACAACGACTTACTGCGACAGTGCGCAACTGAGGAGGCCAGGAGCATGGGAGGTGGGCACGGCTGGGAACTCTCACTCCCAAAGCTGGGGCTCAACCCAGGGCGCTGGCCCGCGTGGAGGGAGTGCTAGTCAGTGCGGTCCCACCGTAAGCGTCGGTTACTGCTGCTGCAGTGTCCGCAGCAAAGACAGGCGCGCGAGCGTTATAGGAGTCTAAACAGACCGTGGGAGACGAGATGCATGAGAAGCCAGCTCCCTGGCTATCCCCGAGGCCTCGGCTGCCAGCAGAGCCACCGGGCACTGTAGCCAGGGCGCCGCTTGGGGTGCAGGGAGAGCAGGAGCGAGGGGCGCTCCGCGGGTTCACTTCCTGCTCCAAGCTGGCCGCTTTACCCGCCCAGCCTCGCGGTGCTCAGAGTCTGGGCGGGCCACCTCGCAGCGTGCGGTCCTGAGCGGCCTCTGGGGTGGCGGCGGGGACGGCACGGCAGCTGGGCCTCCACTCTGCTCCGGCCACTCAACCACCGCCCGCACTCGGGTTCGCGGACACCCACTCACCCAATTGAAAACAGTGCTTGCGTTGGCACCTCCTCTTCCCTCCCCGCCCACGCCGCGGGAGGGACGGGCCCTTCAGGCTGAGGCTGGCGGATTCTGAGGCCCGGGATGGTATTTATATGAAACCGCCCTATTTTCGCCAGGTTTTCCCTCCAAGCTAGGAAAGACTCCTCTGTTTTTCTTAATTATTTTTTAATTGCACCTGCTTTCTAGATTACCTTTGGAAACCTGTGGGAGGGGCCGAGAGGGAGGAAAATGTTGCTTTGCTTGGCAAAGGGAAGGAAACCTTGTCACCCGGCGGGAGCTCTCTGCCATGTGTAAGGCTCCGAGAACCTCACAGTACAGCCTTGGACTTTGCTTTGGCGTCCGATGAGCCCGTAGGAAAAAAAGGGCGCTCAGGCTCGGCGCTTGTCTCCTCCGGGTTGGCAACGGTCGCGAGTCGCTCCACTCTCCCCGAAAGGTGTCTTCAGAAGTGGAAGGGATCTAGTCCGACGACCAAAAGAGGGGAGGGACGTGCCGGTCCAAGGGAAGAGGCAAGGACATTTCCAGAAGTTAGCTGTCTAGAATTAACTTAGGGTTAAAGTTATGGGAAGCGCGGCCATGGACACCAAGAAGAAGAAGGATGTTTCCAGCCCTGATGGGAGCAGCGGCAAGAAAAATTCCAGCCCCAAGAGGCGTTCGCTGCGCGTGCACATTCCGGTGAGTTCCGCCGCCGCCTCCAGCCTCGTGGCCTTCCCGCGACTCTGCCCCGCATGCGCCTGCGACCCTTCTGTCATTCCAGGCTGCTCCGAGAAGGGCGCAGGGCAGGCCTGGAGCCAGACTTCTGCCGCCTGCAGCCCGATCTCGGTGGCCGTCTGGGACGGCGGCGGCCGCGGGGCGTCGCCGGGACCCTGAGGGCTCTGGTGCGGTGGGCGGCGCACCGGTTGTTTTGCTGCGACAGGACGTGGTGGCCTCTGCTCGACGAGGCGGGGCGTGCCGCGTCCAGGCAGGGGGGTGGAGCCGCAGGCGGATGGCGCGCGCTCCGCGCTGCTGAGAGCCTCACCGGGTGGCTGCGCCCTGCAGTGGAGCTGTCCCCTCACTTTCTCTGGCGGTGTCTCCAGGCCTGGGCCGAGGCTTCTCAGCCACAATTCCTTGCTCTCCCTGGGTCTCGTGATATTTAGGGGCTGGAGGAACCCTAACCCGTTAGGCCTGCCGCGACCTTCAACTCTGGCCCATCCGGGGCCCAACCTCGACTTTGGGGGCTTTGGTCCGTCTGCGTCTAGACTTTGTGCAGTCTGGGAGTGCGCAGGGGGTCATGCCCTCTTCCGCACCGGTAGCCCGTAGGTGGTCCCATGCCCTTGTCTCGCTCTGCAGGGGTTAGGGTAGTGGCAGTTGCTCCGCAGCCCTTACCTTTACCGGCCAGAAAACCCCCGACTGGGTCATACCCCGGCCTCTACCGACCAGTTAAATATTTCTACACACACACACACACACACACACACACACACACACACATGCTTGGTTTGGAGAGTAGGGTGGGAGTGTGTCGTGGGTCCCGCAGCTCCCTTCCCTCCCACACCTGGTTATAGATCATCGTGTCCTTTCGCGGTCGGCTGGCGGGGCGAAGCAAGCCAAGGGCCACTTATTCTGGACTCGGAACCCCATTAATACTTCCTTCCTTCTATGTTTATTGGACTCAGCTCTAATTTCTAGACTTTTCCCCAATGTCCTCCTCTTTAAATTCCCCAGTTGAGTTGTGTATAGCGCCTAGACAAGGAAAGGTGAAGTCCCCGGGGCGGGAGCCCAGGCTTAAGATCTGTCGTGATTCAGGGAGCAGCGAACGGTCTCATGGACTGCTGTCAGCCCTTCCAGCGCAGCACGGAGCACGCAGGGAGTGGAGAGGCTGATCCCAGGACTACTGTGAGGCCACAACAGGGATCCGAGAGTGCATTCTATTTGAAAATAGATATTCCTGTTTTATTATAACTATATTTGTAAATTATGAGTTAAAGCATCGCTACTACAAACTTCTCTGTAGTAGTGACTTCCTGAGCAAACCGTTTTAACCACTCAACGTCTCCCATTTGTCAGAAGGAGATAATAATTCCTACTTTACCTACCTTACAGAGATGTGATATTCAGATAAAATAACCTATGTGAAATTGGTTTGGAGGCTTTGGGTCGTGGTTTCACAGGACAACCCGGTCGGTTGGCGTAATAGTATGGTTAGTACTTCTGCCTTCCAATTCATTGTGTAGTGGCTGCGGTCTTAATGGCTTTCCAGCAGCCAGCTAGGATGCAGCTACTGGTCTCCTCTCATCTGAAGCAGAGAAGAGTGAAGAAAATCAAAGCCAGCTGGCAATATTTAGTCCAAGGATATGATGGATCTCCAAACCAGAACTGGATGGTGCCCAGCTACCAATGCCAACCACTCGGGAAAGGATCAAAACTGGAGATCCTGAATAGAGTGGGAGGAAAAATGTGGAACAAAATTCAAAAACACGAAAACGAACAGAATTACTGGTTGGATGGAACCTGGTGGAACCCACAAGACTATGGCCCAGGTTATCCTGTGTGCCTAGAATTGGCCTCACTCCCAAGGATTGGCTCTCAGCCAAACAGTAGAAAGACCTACATGCAGAACACCTATCCTAGGGCAATGCACCCACCTACTCTAGGGAGATACACCCCTTAGAGCAATCAGCCATGGGACACCAGTGGGGCAGCATTCACATAAAGGGAAAGCTGGACAGACAGGAATGCACAGTTAAGAATGGCACAGGGAGGGGGTGGTCACAGGGATGGGAGGGGAGGAGAGTGCATTATGGTCAGGAATGGTAATTGGAGCATGAAATCAAATGTACATGAACTATTGAATGTAAAACAAATTTTGCTGCACTATATATATATATATATATATATATAGCACAATATATGTGCATATATATATATATATATATATATATATATATATATATATATCAGGAGCTCTGGTAGCGTAGTACTTAAGGCACTTGACTGCTAACCAGAAGGCTAGTGGTTCAAACCCACCAGCCACTCCTTGGAAGGAAGGTTGGGCAATCTACTTCCATAAGTGATACTGCCTCCGAAACCCAAGGAGGGGTCGTTATGAGTCAGGTCCGACTTGATGGCAACAATAACAACATATGTATATGAAGCACTATATAGATATATCAAGTATATATATATATATATATATATATATGAACTCTGGTAACATAGTGCCTAAGGCAATTGACTGCTAACCAGAAGGCTAGTGGTTCAAACCCACCAGCCACTCCTCTGAAGGAAGGTTGGGCAATCTACTTCCGTAGTGATACCGCCTTTGAAACCTAAGGAGTCGGGGCCAACTCCATGGCACATAACAACAACAACAAAAATATCTCAAGCTTTGGTACCAAAAAAAAAAGCTTACAAGTAGTCCATCCAAGGCACAATAGTTGGCCTCTATTCACCTGGAGCAATAGAAGAAGGGGAATCAGGAATAGGAAGAGGAAAGGAATGTGTGGCTAACTGCCTTCAGAACAACTGCCTCCTTTACCATGATTTTTTTGGTCTCACGATTCTCTGGTCTTAAAGGTTCTATAGAAGAATCCTGATTCAAAGGGGAAAAATGCAGAACAGAATTTCAATTTTCATGGACTCCAGACTTTCCATGGAGCGCCTGGATGAACCTCTGAAACTGTTGCCTTGGGATAACCTTAAAATCTTAAGCCAAAAGTATCACCTGACAACAGCAGCTCAAAAGATTAAATAGGAAACTTAGGGGGAAGTGAGTTTATGTTAATGAGGTGGAAAAATTTGGACAAAGAGGGTAAGAATGGTTACACTACTTGAAGAAGAATGTAATCAATGTCACTGAACTTACATTAGAAACTGGTATATATTCTGTTATGCATATACACAACAACAACAAAAATAAATTATTAAAAAAAAACCATGAAAGCTCTTTACCAATTCCAAGTGTTATATAAATACATGTCTATTGCATATACACAGTACCACCTAGTGCCAAAATAATAATAGTAATACTTTTTTAAAAATTGCATTGTCCTGTGGAAAGCCTGATTGTAGACTGTAGTGAGCAAGTACATGAGCCAGGCTCCAAATCCTCTCTCTGAGTAGTATGTGGGGCATGCTCCTGTTTGTTTGTGTGTGTGGAGGGGGGAGTATAGGAACAAATCCAGGACCAGTAAAAAGGATTGAGAGATCAGGCTGTGGGAGCTGAAAGGCCATGCTATAGTTGAGGAACTCTAACCATCCTTACTACTGCTAGTGATTACTTTGGCTGCTTTCTATAACATTCTTGGGCTGATCTGATCCTCATGAAAAATAACATTCATTCATTGATTCCACAGGTGTTCACTGAGTGCTGACATTATGCACCATCTGGTTGATGTCACTGAAGTGGTGAGAATGAGAGGGGCTCTGTCCAAGCCTCACATAGCTTAGAGGGGCTGTCATGGCTGGGGGTCTTTCATTTATAACTACTAATTACATGCTATCATTGTGCCAGGCTGTGCATTCAGACAGATGATAAGTAATGGTATGAGATCATAAGTCCAGGCTCTTAGAAGGGAGAAAAGAGAGAGAGGATATTAGGCCCAGAGAGGGTAGGTATGCTAGAGACAAGTGGGAAAAGTAGGAGAGTTATTCCCATCAGGAGACCATTGTGAGCACCACCACAGAGGGAGGGTTTGGAAGGCTGTTATAGGTTCAGTGAAGAGCCCCTTCTCCGTGAAGCAAAGGGTTTGAGAATTAGGGCAATAGGAAATGAATTGAGGCCAGGTCAAGAAAGGCCTCCAAGCAGGGTTGCCAGATTTAGCAAATAAAAATATAAGATGCTCAGTTAAATTTGGGACACATTTACACTTAGAAAATTAGCTATTATTTATGTGAAATCCAAATTTAACTGTGGGTTGTGTGTCCTGGCAACCTGAAGTTGAAGGTCAGGACAGGGAGTGAAGATTTCTTCCCAAGGCAGTAAGAAGCTATAGTGGAGGATATTGATGTTTTACCCCATGTGCCTATGGCCATCCTAAGTTCATCTGCAGCCTCTTATAGAAATGGCCTCTTACTGGTATCTTTTCTTTCTGCCTGAAGGAATTTACCTGGACTATGGCATCTTGCTGAGCCCCATGGAAGTGCTAGGATTATGCTTTCAGAGGAAACTCGCATCCAATGAGAGCTGTAGTTGGTAGATAGGCATTCCAGTTTCCCCACCCATTGGTATGACAATTGGAAGTGTGCTTTGCAGGATATTTCAGTCAGTCCCTAGCAGGACTGAGCCCTAGTTGTTCACAGTGGTAGTCTTCTCTTTAAAGGCCCCTATTGGCTTTGCAATCAAGATGCATTGCTAATTACTGAGGATTAGAATGCAAAGTTAGAAGCAAAGGAAGATCAGCAGTTGGAAAATACCGCCTTGGTGATAGAAACAATGCTAGAGATCACATGATAGAATTTTGCAAGACTAACAGCCTACTCATTGGAAATACCTTTTCAGCAACATAAATGGTAACTATACAGGTGGACCTCACCAGATGGAATACACAGGAATCAAGTAGATTACATCTATGGAAAGAGGCAATGGAGCAACACAATATCATTAGTTAGAACAAGGCCAGGGCCAACTGTGGAATATACCATCAATTGCTCACATGCAAGTTTAAGTTGAAGTTGAAGAATATTTTTAAGATGTCCATGAAAATGAAAGTATGACCTTGAATAGATCCCGTTTGAACTTAGAGATCATCTCAAGGATAGTGCTGATACCAATGGAATACTATACAACCCTAAAGAATAACGTAGAATCTGCAAAATACCGCAAATGTGGATGAACTTGGAGGACATTATGCTGAGTGAAGTATGTCAATCAGAGAAGGACAAATATTGTATTAGTCCATTATTGTAAAAAGTCAAGGAAAGGTTTATATATGGAAGAAAATTTTCTTTGTTGGTTACCAAGGGTGGGAGGGGAGGGGGGAACACTGTTAGATAGGTAGACACAAGTATTGACTTGGGTGAAGAGAAGGGCAATGTACTAAATGTACACAATGACATTGAGAAAGAGGAAGACATAGAGAGGTACATAGGAAGTACAGACAACAAATATGAACCCTTTTGTACATGCAGTACTGTGTTGTCAGTGAAGGAAAACGTGGATATACAGGTGGATAGATGGGTGGATAGGCTGAACTATTGTTGTTGTTATGTGCCGTCGAGTCAGCCCTGACTCATAGCGACCCCTCCTTGGGTTTCCGAGGCAGTATCACTACGGAAGTAGGATTGCCCAACCTTCCTTCCGAGGAGTGGCTGATGGGTTTGAACCGCCAGCCATCTGGTGAGCAGTCAAGTGCCTTAGCCACTATGCTACCAGAGCTCCCGGCTGAACTATTAGGTATGTCTATGTAGGGCAGAGTGTGCCCAAGACCATGTATAGGGTTGGCAGACAATGTTTCTACAAGTGTATTTGTTCTGTAAGAATTCCCAGGTAGAATAAATTCCCAGGTAGAATAAATTTGAATAGAGCTGACAAGGGCAAAGGTTGTAATCACTTCTTGGCCACAGCCAGCTACCCAGAGAGAGTGAGTAGTTGGACCTGTGGGCTTGGGACCATAGTTGCAGGGGACATGAAGCTCAATTGGCATAACATGATACATAAAACATTGTTCCACATACTTTTTGGTGAGTAGCAACTGGGATCTTAAAAGCTTGCAAGTGGCTGTCTAGATGCAATGATGGATCTCTCCTTGTCCAGAGCAAAGAAGAATGAAGAAAACCAAAGATGCATGGGGACAATTAGTCCTAGCGACTGGTACACCACGCAATCCTCAGCCTATATGACTATGAGACCAGAAGAACTAGATTGTGCCTGGCTACCACTGTCAAACACTTGGAGAGGGATCTATGTAGGAGATCCTGGATAGAGTGGGAGAAAAAGGTGGAACAGAACTCAAAATCATTGGGAAAATAAAATAAAATAAAATAAAAAATAGGGACTAGGTTTGCTGGTTTGATAGAGCCTGATGGAACCACTGAGACTATGGCCCCTAGCTGCCCTTCAGGTCTGGAATTGAACCCACTCCTGTGGCTTCCAGCCAGACAAAAGACAGGCATATGAGTTGAACATTTACACTAGGTAGATACACTCCTTGGAGAGAACAATCATGGGAGAATAGAAGGGCTGTGTATGGACAGGGAGACAGCTTAGGGAGCAGGAGTGCATGAAGGGAAGGACTCAGGGAAATAACCGTGGGGAGGAAGTGGGAGGGGAGCTATTGCTGTAGTCACTCTCATGAGACAAACTGTATGTACACTGCTGGAAAGTGAATTTGCTCTGTAAATTTTCACCCAGATCACAATTAAAAGAAAGAATAGTGCTGATGCAAGGAACACTAATGACTGAAGACTAGAGGAGTTGTGGGATGACATCAAGGACATATGTAAAGAAAGCAGAAGGTCATTAAAAAGACAGGAAAGAAAGAAAAGACCAAAATGAATGTGAGAAAAAGCAATGAAACTTCCTCTTGAATGAAGAGTAGCTAAAGTGAATGGAAGGAAAGATGAAAGAGCTGAACAGAAGATTTCAAAGAGCAGCTTGAGAAGATGAAGTATAATGAAATGTGCAAAGACCTATAGTTATAAAACCAAAAGGGAAGAATGCACCCAGCATTTCACAAACTGAAAGAATTGAAAAATAATTCAAGCTTGGAGTTTGCAATATTGGAGAATCCCATGGGCAAAATACTGAACAATGCCACTCCTCGGAAGGAAGATGGGGCTATCTACTTCTGTAGTGATACTGCCTCAGAAACCCAAGGAGGGGTCATTCTGAGTCAGATCCAACTTGATGGCAGTGAGTTTGGTTTTTGGTTTAGTTGTCCTCATGTGGAACCTGTATATAAACCAAGAGGCGGTTGTTTGAACAGAGCTAGGGGACACTGTGTGATTTAAAATCAGGAAAGATGTGTGTCAGGGTTTCATCCTTTCCCCATACTTGTACAATCTATATGCTAAGCAAACAATTCAAGAATCTGGACTATATGAAGAAGAACATGGCATCAGGATTGGAGGAAGACTCATTAACAACCTGTGTTATGCAGAAGACACAGCCTTGCTTGCTGAAAGTGAAGAGGACTTGAAGCACTTACTGTTGAAGATCAAAGACTACCGCCTTCAGCATGGATTACACCTCAACATAATGAGAACAAAAATCTTCACAGCTGGACTGACCAATAAGCAATGTCTTGATAAATGGAGAAAAACTGAGGTAAAGAATTTCATTTTACTTGGATTTACAACCAATACCCATAGAAGCAGCAGTTACGAAACCAAAGGATTTATTGCAATGGGCAAATCTGCTGCAAATGACCTCTTTAAAGTTTTAAAAAGCAAAGATGTTACTTTGAGGACTAAGGTGTGCCTGATCAAAACCATAGTATTTTCACTTGCCTCGATGCATGTAGAAGCTAGACAATGAATAAGAAAAACTGAAGAAAAATTGATGCCTTTGAATTACTGTCTTGATGAAGAATATTAAATATACCTTGGAATGGACTGTCAGAATGAACAAATCTATCTTGGAAGAAGTGCAGCTTCAATGCCTCTTAGAAGCAAGGATAGTAAGACTGGTCTCATGTACTTTGGACATGTTGTCAGGAGGGACCATCCCCAGGAGAAGGATACCACCCTTAGTAAAGTACGGGGTCAGCAAAAAGAGGAAGTCCCTCAATAAGATGCAACAATAGGTTCAGACATCAATGATTGTGAGGATAGTTTAGAACCAGGCAGTGTTTTGTCCTGCCCCATGGTCTGGGGGTCTCATTTGCCACCCTATTGCCCCCTGCATAGCCCACAGGTCACTATGAGTCAGAACTGATTTGAAGGCACCTAATAACAGTATTGGCTTTTTTGGCTTCCCTGACCCACTTTCCTCACTGCTTCCCTGTGCTTTCTACAATAAACTACTGACCCTAAGGCCTCTCCCTGGTTGACTTTGAGGGATGTAACTAAGAGAGAAGCTATCAAAGGTGATGGAAATAATGCTTCTTGTGTCTGGCTTAGTGCAAAGGAGAGGAGGGCTAGTGTGAGCAGCCAATCCAAATGCTGGTATACATCCAGAGAAATGGATTGAAGGCCTGAACTAGAGTAATGAGGAGAAGAAAAGTGAAGAGTGGCTATGAGAAACAGTAGATAGAAGTTTGGTGAGCTTGGCATCTGATTAAGGTCATGGGAGACAGGTATTGAATTGAAGGCCTGGTTCTGAGATATTTGGTATAAAGAACTGGTTCTTGGCTGAAAATAGTAAGTTCAGTTTTAGCCACAGTGGATATGAGCAGTACACTCCCA
This sequence comes from Orycteropus afer afer, assembly GCF_000298275.1. Taxonomy (NCBI): domain Eukaryota; kingdom Metazoa; phylum Chordata; class Mammalia; order Tubulidentata; family Orycteropodidae; genus Orycteropus; species Orycteropus afer. The sequence goes on along the minus strand of NW_006921851.1, from coordinate 2,107,728 downwards.
GGGAAATGGCATCCTCAGCATCACATAATCATGTGGTCGAAAGAATGCCATGTTCGAGGACATTTCAACTAAGAAGTTGCTTGTAAGAGACATTGTGGCTCCTGTGGGGTGGGGCTCAATTAGTGGTGTTCCAGAGGTGTTCATGGGGATGAACTCTCCAAGGACCTCTAGTGTCCAAACAGCTTGCCCGTTCTTGAATTTTTATGCCTCAGAGACACTTTTGGACCCAACTGATCTCAGCCCCCAGCCCAGTATCATTGCATAAATCAAAACATGCGCAAGGTATTTGCCAAACTTCCTCCCAGGCTCTTATAATCTTTCTTCTAATTCCCTGTCATTACCTAGCTACACCACCCCTCCACCCTTTTGACCACAGTATCTGCTGTGCCTTGAAGCACCAGAGAGGAGGAATCCACTTTAGGGAACACCTTGGGCAAATGAGTTATTGTAGGTGGCTAATAATAGGAGATCTAGAATTACTAAATGAAAGTAATATATAAATGGAATTGCATTGACAGGTGGGAAGGGAAAGGCCCTTGGCCCTATCTGTGCTTGATTTTAGCCCCTCTCTTAGGCAGTTTGGATCACATTTTGGGTCTTGTCAGGGGAAAGGCAAAGTGTGAGAGGAGAGAAATGAAAAGATTGAGTACAGATACCTTTCTAGGACTTCTCTGGGCCTCTCAAAGCAGCAAGATGGACATAGTGTTTAGAATTGCAGTGAATTGCCATCTCGTCTTCTCTTAACCTTCATTTCTGATGTAAAGCTGGTATTGATAATAAAGGTGGTTGGAATGGTTTTAGAAAGTAACTCATTGGAAGCATGGTTGTGTGTTGCATTCAGCCAGAACTTTGCCATAGCAGCTGTCCCCAGGAACGAGCATGTCCTTTTCTCCTTTTTCATCTGTCTCATAAAAGCAACTTCCCTATTTATGCTGAAATATGTATACTTGCAGATGTATTAATTAATGACTGCTGGCTGGTGTAGTGTGGATGTTTGGAACTGCTTACAAACTGACAATTGAGCGGGAGACCAAGGGGGATGGAAAGATTTGGAGAGAAGGACCTGGGCAGGAGCCAGTTGGGGCAGGCCTTGTGGAGTACAGGTTCAATGCAGTGGCCCAGTATTTGCCACTGAGAGGCAGACATAATTGACAGAGTACACATGTCTCTGGCTGACACCCTTGGGAGAGGTGCTCCAGAAACCCTTCACTGTCACTAGAGAGAAACCAAAAATAGACCCAAGAGCAGCTGGCCCCCAGGGAAGGATACTGAGACGTGACTTGGCCTGGACAGCCTGTCTCTGCTGATGTATTTGCCTGTAGGGTCTCCCAAGGGAAGCTTGACTTGCTGAGGAGGCCAAAGTGCTAGTAATGGGCCCTTGGCCCGGCCCCAGCTGCCACCAGAAGCCTCTGCCCTTCCACATCTGCTCTGTTTGGGCACTCTAGGAAGGAGGGGCGTGAGCAGACTTATGGGGATGGGAGCTACTGCTTTGCCCTGAGACTGGAACAGATCTTATAGATTCTTATATATACATAAAAATCACTTGGGAATTTTGTTAAAATATAGATTCAGATTCAGTATATCTGGGATGGAAATGCAAATTCTCAGCAGGGTGTCAAACCAGAATGAACCAGTTCAAAGGCCTGATGGCTCTGATCTTGGTCTTGACCTTGGTCAGATTATACGACCTGAACAAGATCTGCTGGGTTATGCTTGAGGGTGGTGTTTTCAAAGTGTGCCCACAGGACCACTGTAATTAGAATCATCTGGTATTTGTTTAAAATATGATATACTAGGCCTCAGCCCAGACTTACTGAATCTTCAAGGAATGAGGCCCACGATTCTGCATTTTTGACAAGTTCTCCCCATGATTCTTCTGCCTATGTTGGTGTTGTTATTATGTGCCATCGAGTCACCCCCAACTCATAGCGACCCCTCCTTGGGATTCTGAGGAGGTATTACTACGGAAGTAGATTGCCCAACCTTCCTTCTGAGGAGTGGCTGGTGGGTTTGAACCGCTATCCTGGTTAGCAGTCAAGTGCCTTAGGCACTGCACCATAAGAGCTCCTTCTTCTGCCTATAGGACCTTGAAAACAATTAATTTAGGGCTCCCCGTGGTACCAGTTGGGAGCTCTTATGATCCTTTTAAATACTGGACCATAATTTCACCAAAAGGACATCTCTATACTGAGACAGGAGATGCAGCGCAGGATACTTTGTGGGTGTATTATTAACTGTTTTCAGCATGAGAAACTAACTCATTTTTGGTTCTTGGTGCTTTACCAGTATTTTTCCCTGCTTATTTTCTTTGGATTGCCCTCCTCCAATAAAACCTAGCAAAATTATATTGTTGTTATGTGCCATCAAATCGACTCCAACTCAAAGTGACTCTATACTATTGCTGATCTCTACTCAGAGGTCTACAATTTTGATTGTCTTTGACCCTAGATCTCGGAAGGAAGACTGGGCAATCTACTTCCATAGTGATACTGCCTTGGAAACCCAAGGAGGGGTTGCTGTGAGTCAGGTCCGACTTGACGGCACATAACAACAACAACAACACAGACCCTAGATAGATGAAAGAAATAATTTCAAAGCTCTCCTCAGGGAGACATACTTGTCCCCTGTAAAACCATTTACACAAATAAATTTGCTCTTCAGTGGTGCTGTTTTTTAATTGTTTGTTTTCTTTTCATTTTCCTGCTTCCCCAGTTTGACTTATTCAGCTCCTTGCCAGGGTCTTTTAGTTTCTGGGCACCATTTTACTTTTATTGGGGCTACTGAAGTTACTGAACAGGGCTATGGCACCCTAAGCAATTGGTGTAGAATCCTGCTCTTCTTCACCTCAGCTCTTTTCCTCCCATTCTCCATGAGCCCTTCCTGTGACCCAGGGTTAGTACATTGGTGAGTAGGGAGTGTGATCCCAAGTGAAACACTAGCTGTCCCCTGTGTCCTTCAAGGTGGTGGACTAACTCATGTTGTGAACTTCTTTTATGATGTGGGACAACAGAAACAGATGAAGTGTTGCCCAGACAAGGTGAGCAGAGGCCTCTGTTTTCTGGGCTCACTAACCATGGCCCTGATTGATGGTGAGCCATAGAGGAGTCTGCTGTGTCCTCAGACTTAGCCACAGGGTGCTCATAGGGACCTCCACATGGCCTAGCCTTTGCCCTGTGCTGAGGAAAGGAGAAGAAGGACTATAACTGCACCTGTTCCAGCCCTGCACTAGAGTGGTTAATTTGAATCTCACCCACCTCTCTCTTCCACTCCCTACTTTGAAAATAATTTAATCTCCATCCCTCACTTCCTGTTGACAGGAAAGCCTTCTCTGCCAGCTCCTGGCTCATCATAGGCCAATTAGCTATCACTGGTTGTGAGGTTGGCCCAGACCTATGCTTTGATATACTCTGACCTGGCAGCAAAGCTGTTGATAAATGTGCAGCTAAGACCAGTCTGCCCTCTGTAACTTAGGGTCCCTACCTTTTCTCCATGAGGCAGAGACCTAGCCTTAACTATGGGAAGCCCTGCTTTCTTCTGTTGCCACTTCTGCTCCACAGGCTCAGCCCTTTGTGTGTCCCTAGTGCATGAACTAAGGTGGCTGATGTCCAGGATCACTGTGGAAGCCCCACTGTGGAGAATTGGAAGAGTTGGCATGCTTTGGTGCAGGCTGGGGCTGGGCATCAGAGAAGGAGAATCCTAGAGTTTTAAACCATTTATTTGGCAAAAACTTCTCTATTTGCAGTTAAGGAAATGGAGAACTGGGGAGTTACAAAGATGCATATTTCACAGATAGGCATGGTAAGAGCCAGGGCTGGAAATCCAGTTAATATGTCTGTTTTCCAGCTACTATGCTAGGTGTAGGAGCCCTGGTTAAGCTCTTGCCTGGTAATTGAAATGGCATCAGTTCAAATACAATAGCTGCTCCATGGAAGAAAGATGTGGCTGTTTGCTTCTGTAAAGATCACAGCCTTGGAAACCCTATGAGGAAACTCTGCTCTGTGCTATAGGGTCACTATGAGTTGGAATTTGACTTGTTGTCAATGAGTTTGATTTTTTGGATGCTAGGTTTTGAGGATACTAAGGTGAACAGGACAGGGTCCTTGTCCTCAAAGGCCAGTCTGAGGAACAGTCCAAAATCTCCTAGTACATTCTAATAGAGACACATGAGCAGGGTTCTGGGAGCAGAGAGGGCACACTCTAGCTGTTCCTAAGAGGGTGGGCTTTTCATGGCTCTTTCAACTGTTTCACATTTCCTAGAGAGCTGGGTTTGGAGAAACTCAAGCAAGGTCTTCCCTTGCCTTTTCTTTCCCTGACTGCTCCCCCTCTGCTGAAAATCTTAGTATGGTTGGCAGGGGTGGGGAGAGGGACTTGCTCTATGCACCAGGCGTGCAGAGAGGTGAGAGGAGGTGAGGGACTACCCAGCTCAGTCACCTACTCAGCTCCCAGAAGACTGACAGGCAGACCTCCAAGTGGGCTGCCATTTGTCTGTTGGGCTAATTGCCAGCCTAGCTCCACCCACCTTACAACACTGGCCATGCAAACAGCCATGGGCCATAAGCCAGAGACTGACATCCACTGCCCTGTTCTTGTCTCCAACATGTTGTGCAATAAGTACCCCAGAGAGCTTTCCTCCTCCTTGCAATTCAGAGGCTGCATGATGAGCTTGTTCATTTATGGTGGCTGTTGTTGATATTGTTAGGTGCTGTTGAGTCAGCTCCAACTCATAGCAACCCTGTGTACAACAGAACAAAACACTTGGTGCACAAAACAGTTGTGCACCATCCTCACAATCTTTTCTATACTTGAGCTTGTCAGTGTAGCCAGTGTGTCATTCCATCTTGTTGAGGATCTTCCCCTTTTTCACTGATCATACTTTACCATATTTGGAGTGCCTTCCAACTTGAAGGGCTCATCTTCCAGCACTATATCAGACAATGTTTCAGGGCTATTCATAAAGTTTTCCAGTAATATATCAGAAAAGTGTTTCATTGCTGTTCATAAGGTTTTCAGTGGCCAATTTTTTTCAGAAGTGGATGGCCCCATTCTTCTTCCCAGTCTGTCTTAGTCTGGAAGTTGTGCTGAATGAAACCTGTCCACCATGGTTGACCCTGCAGGTATTTGAAATATCAGTGGCATAGGCTCCAGCCTTATAGCAACATGTAAGCTACTACAGTACAACAAACTGACAAGACGAGTGGTGGTGTTATGGTGGCTAGGACTGGTCAATAGCAATGATTATCAAATACCACCTGGGGTGGCACAGTTGTCATTGGATTTAGCTAAGATTGATTGAATGCTCACTATGTGCCAGGCCAGGCTTTTATGTAAGTCATCTCTTTGTCTCTCAGATAACCTTTACTATTGTTCATGTCATCATCCTCCCCATGAAGAGAAATCCAGGCAATCTAATACTCACACCTCTTCCAGTCCAACCTGTCAAGGAAACTCTCTATTGCATCTTAATTGGGCCTTCCATGTCTCTTCTCAGCCCTGTCCCTCACCTTGGTTTTGGATTCCCTGTGAATGGTCAAGATAGTGTTGGCAAAAGACAATGACTGTTCTATCAGGACAGACATCACCTACATGATGGGTGCACAGAAGACAGGCTGTCATTGCCTGGCCAGTGGCCTTGACCTTGGTGAAGATTTGGTCTCCCTACTCTTTACTTGACCCCTTGTTTGATAAAGGTCATTAAAGGCTATTCTTCAGCCTTTTAATCTAAAAAAAAATACCCACTTTCTATAATTTCTAGGATTTATTATGTAGTTCTTTTTTCTAGTTTTACCAAAAACTGAGTATTGGAATGAACACTACACCAGGATCAGGAAATCCTATGGTAGCTTTTCTTTCTTTTATTTATTTATTGATTGATTGATTATGATTTAGATGAAGATTTACAGAGCAAATTCACTTTCCATACAGCAGATCACATACACTTTGTCTCATGACATTGACCACAGTTTACCACAATGCAACAGCTCCCCTCCCACTTCCTCCCCCATAGATACCTCTTCCCAGTATCCACCCGTCCATGCACTCCTGCCCCCTGAGCTGTCTCCCTGTGCATAAGCAGCCCTTCTTTCTCCCATGATTGTTCTCTCCAAGGAGTGTATCTACCTGAGGTAAATGTTCAACTCTTATGCCTGTCTTTTGTTTGTTTGGAAACCATGGTGTGGGTTCAATTCCAGACCTGAAGGGCAGCTAGGGACCACAGTCTCAGTGGTTCCATCTGGCTCTATTGGACCAGCAAACCTGATTCCCCCCCCCCTTTTTTTTTCTCCAAATGATTTTGAGTTTTGTCAACATTGTTCTCCATCTCTATCAAGGATCTCCTACATAGATCCCCTTCCAAGTGGATGACAGTGGTAGCCAGGCACCATCTAGTTCTTCCGGTCTCATAGTCGTATAGGCTGAAGATCGGATGGTGTACCAGTCGCTCGGACTAATTGTTTCCATGAATTTTGGTTTTCTTCATTCTTCTTTGCTCTGGATGAAGAGAGACCCATCATTGCAGGTAGATGGCAGCTTGCTAGCTTTTAAGATCCCAGTCGCTACTC
>NW_006921851.1:2080276-2096744 GCF_000298275.1 Orycteropus afer afer | reverse complement strand
ATATATATTGTGCTGCTGTTGGGTGAAGTGCTCTGTAGATGTCTATAAGGCCAAATTGGTGGATTGTATTATTTAGCTCTTCTGCATCTTTATTGAGTTTCTTTCTAGTTGTTCTTTTAATTAAAGTGGTGTAGTAAAATCTCCCACTATGACTGTGGAGTCATGTATTTGGGTTTTCAACTCTTTTAAAGTCTGATTTATGTATTTTGGGGACCTTTTATTGGGTCCATAGATATTTATTATGGTTATATCTTCATGATCAATTGATCCTTTAATTGTTATATAATGTCCTTCCTCGTCTCATATGGTGGTTTTTGTCTTAAAGTCAATTTGATAAGAAATTAATATTGCCACTCGTGCTCTCTTACAGTTGCCTTTTGCTTGATATATCTTTTTCCCACCTTTGATTTTTAGTCTATTTTTGTCTTTATTTCTAAGGTGTATCTCTTGTAGGCAGCATATTGATGGGTTTTGTTTTCTTATCCAGTTTTCAACTCTCCATCTCTTGAATGGTGCATTTAATCCATTAACATTCAGTGTAATTATTGACAATATGATTTTGTTGCTATCATTTTGTTATGTGTTTTTTCATGGTGTCCCTGGTTTCTTTGTTCCATATTATTTTCTGTCCTGCGCTCAGTATGTTTATGAATCCTGTTGTCATTTCCTTTGTTGCTGTTGTTTTAATATTTGCTGAGTATTTGTGCTTGTCCTCTTTTTTATTGTGATATGAAGGGGGGTAAGAGAAAAAATGAAAAAAAAAAAAAGGTGGAAAGTAGGACCTTTTCAGTCATGCAGTGCAGATCCTTAGAGTTCTTGGGGTTACTGGAAAGCAGAACCTCTCCTTAAGCCTCTGGAATGTGGTAGAGCGCTGTCTCTTTAGGTTGTCTCTAGCCGCTGGTTACATGTTGATTTGTTTTGTCTTGGTTTTATGGTTTAATATTTTGAAAAGGTGAAGCTGGTGTATTTTATTTTATTATTGATTCAGGTGTGTTGGGTCGCCCTGTTGTTTTCTTTGTGATGGTGGAATCACTGTGTGGAGTGTGGAAATGTGTTCCTGTTTGTTGTAGAGAGGGTTTAGAGTTCAAAGCGGGAGGATTTATGGTAATTGGCTGAATATGGTTTCTTCTATTGAATGAGTGAAGCTATTGGTGGAGAAGGTGGGTGCAGAAGAAGGAAAGCTTGGTGTTGCTATGGTTGGTTTCTAGGGCATCGAGCAGGCTATTATTGATGACATATTTATTTACAAGACCACTGTTCAACCTCAGGAAAGATTCCTATTCTTAGGGTGTTGCAACTTTCCTCCAGTTTCAGGCACACTCAAAGACCCCACTTCTGCAGCCCCACAGCGCCAAAGAACAGCTCCAGGGCAAAATTCCCAGGACCCCACTCAGCGGCTGTTTCTTCCCTCTCCCTGCCCCATCTGCCCGCAGTGCTGATGCTATCCTGCTGGACTGCTAATGGCTGGCTCTGGAGTTTGTGATACCACCCACCTGCGGCATGAAAGATGCATGCAATTTCAGCTGTGTTGGAGCTGGGGGAGTACCTGCTATTTACCTGCGGTCCAATATCGACAAAATCAGCTGCTGGAGGCAGGTCCCTGCCACTGCCCCCTGGAATATTGGAGTGGTCACTGATATGCTGCTATAAGTTGTCTTCCTTCTTGGCTCGGGGATCTCAGGTGGCTGCCCTCACTCTCCAGTTAGTGACTGCCCCAGGGAAGTTTCCAGTGGCCTCTCTTGGGTGCCTGTCCATCCTCTGTCAGGTAGCTCTTTCTTAAATAATCTCCCTGTGCCTTTCCTCTAATTCTGCTCTTCTTTGTTTGGTGCACTCTGATTCCGTGAGCTGTTCATAGTACCAAAATTCCTAATTCAGACTGTTGTACCTAGTTTTTCAAGCCCTTAGATGCCATAGGGAATAGTGTGCTGCTCACTGGTGAGACTCCATTTTGAAAATCCCCCAAGCCATGGTATTTTTCAATTGCCTCATATGCATGTGAGAGCTGAACAGTGAATAAGGAAGACCAAAGAAGAATTGATGCTTTTGAGCTGTGGGGTTGGCAAAGAATGCTGAAAGTACCGTGGATTGCTAAAAGAACTCCATGGACTGCTAAAAGAACTAACAGGTCTGTCCTGGAGGAAGTGCAGCCAGAATGCTCCTTGGAGGAGAGAATGGCCAGACTTTGTCTCACATACTTTGGTCATGTTATCAGAAGGGACCATTCCCTGGAGAAGGATGTCATGCATGGTCAGGTGGAGGGTTGACAAAAAGAGGGGAAGACCCTCAATGAGATGGATTGACATGGTTGTAGCAGAAACGGGCTCAAGTATAGCAAGAATCATGGAGGTGGCTCAAGACTGGGCGGTGTTTTGTTCTGCTGTGCATAGGGTCACTATGAGTCAGAGATGACTGAACGGCACCTAACAACAACAACATGTGTGGTGTGTGGTGTATGTGTATGGTGTATAAGTGTGGTATATGGGTATGTGGGTGTGAGAAGGTGGTATATATGCACATATGTGTGATGTGTAATGTATATGTGGTGTGTGTGCATATGCATGTATGTGTGTGTGCATGTGTAGGTGATGTATACAAGAGTTTGTATGGGATAATTTGTGATTTATGTGTATCGTGTGTAGTATGTGGATGTGTGTGTGGTATGTATATATGTGTGTGGTGTGTGTATCCATTGTATGTAGGTGTGTTTGGTGAGTGTGTAATTATGTACATGTATATGTGCACACACATGATATGTGTATGTGGGCACATATGTGTATGATGTATATGAGAATGTGTGTGGTATGGTGTGAGCTTTATGTGTATTATATGTATTGTGGTGTGTATGGTATATGGGTGTGTTGTGTGTTATATGCACACATGTACATCAATGTGCTCTCTGTGCATACATGTACATGTGTGTGCTGTGAGTACATGTGTGTGGCATGTGTATATAAATGTGATGTGTGTGAGAGTAAGTGTGGTGTTGTGTGTGGTTTATATGTAGTTTCTGGGTATGTGATATATGTGTGGTATGTGTGTATATATATATATATATATATATATATATATATATGCATGTGTATGCTATGTGTGTGCATATATGTGATTTATGGTTTGAATATGTGTGTATACATGTGAGTGGTGTATGTGTGTTGTAAAAGGTGTGTATATGTGTGTGATGTGTGTGTGTAATGTGCGGTGTGTGTATGTGTAGTGTGGTGTGTAGTATATGAGTATTGTGTGTGTGCATGTGCATATATGTGTGGTGTGGCATGTAGTAGATATATACTGTATGTGTATTTGTGCATGTATGTGGTATGTGTGATGTATGTGGTGTTTCTCCCTCTGAATATTTAGGTTGGTGCTATCCTCTTAGATAGTAAATTTCAGAGCCAAGTTTTGAGCCACCAACAATAGAAATTACATGGTAAACTGCTATTGTTAATAGTAACAACACTTCATTATACTCAGTTCTCATTTTTCAAACAAAAAATTTTCATTAATTTCCTTGGTCATCTACCTTCACCTTAAATGGATCCATAAACTTTTAAGTGCTTTCAGAAATCAAACTTACCTTTAGATAATGAATATTTACTACCATTAAAAAATTTTGAAATGTGTTATTGTCTCTGAGGGCAGTTTCAAAAGGTTTGATGATGTTTCACACAAGGCTGCCCTTTTGTAATCTGGGCACTGTTTTCCATGTGCCTGCTTGGCAGAGGTCAGTCTACCGTGGGCATGTCGTCCTGGAACACTCATCACATGTTCAAGCCTTTGTTGGAGGTGTAGTGTTTTGAGATCACTTCAGAGGTAGAGTCAGGTTCCCTGCCATTCAGGCTACAAGGGACTCACATCCCAGGGTGTTCCTGGTGGCCCAGGGCTTCCACATTTCTTTCCTTGTGCAGCAATTTTCCAGACACTGGATGAGAATCCATTGGAGCTCAATAAAGCCATCCGTTGTCCTCAAAGCTGCATTCCTTGTATAGAGTATTTTCTCTAACTGTACATATACTGCCTCAGCATAGCCTTGCTGGCCAGCCACCATACTTCTTATTCCTACTCGGCTTAGGAAGTACCCATTGCAAGGGAAGGGCATGCTTGTGGTGGGTTCCTTCCCCCTTTGCCAACTTCCTGGCCTGCTCTCTTTGATCACTGGGGGTTTGAGCACTGAGACTGTGCATGGTACCCTTCTCCTCAGGGCAGAGTTGTATCAACTGTGCTAGCACCAGCCAGGGTGAAGGGCTGAACCAGCCGCATAGTGTCTCAGTGCATGGCCCAGAGTAACATGACAAGAGTGTGAGGCTGCTGGGTAAGGAAAAAGCCTTGAGGTGGGAGGCCAGGGGGAGAGAAGACAAGTGTAGCTGAACAAATTGTGGTGGAGGGGCAAGTCTAAGACTGAAACGACCCTTGAAGTCTGGGGTGGGGTCCGAGAGGGTGACTCTCATAAAACTACCACAAGAAATTCTGAAGCACAGCCAGGTGGGGAGCTCCCTACTCAGGGCACCTCCTTTCAGGAAGGCAGATCTTTGTGCATGCTGGGCAGAGCAGAACAGTCCTATGTCTCCTCACACCCTCCTTGTGGCCCTGTGCCTCTGCCTTCTCCAGATTTCATAATTAGTGTTTCCCTCCATCTAGCCTTTCCACACCATTGTTAAGGCTGGGGATGGGCAGCACATCAGGCCCAGTTCCTCTGGGCATGGTGCTGGGCTTTGCACTGAGGAGGTCCGACATGAGGAGACCTGCTGCCATGGTGCCCCGGTGGTGCAGTGTGGGCAGTGCCAGCTGTGGGCATTGCCAAAGTCCAGGAATGTAGAGGTGGTAGGTAGAGGAACCAAGGACACCCCAGTGGGTGAAGTAGGGTCCACTATTACCTTGATCCTACGGTCACTTTTGGCCCACCCAACAGTAGAACCCAACAGTGCCCTTCTCTCCCCACTTTTGTCTGCTCACTCTATCTCATGATCCTCCCCCTTAGCAGGGCATGTTGTTGCCCTGTGAGACCAGCTCTGACCTTGAGGATACACAGGGAGAAAGACTCCTCCATCTGGAGGCAACCTTAGCCAAAATAACTTTCCCAGGCAGGAGAGAAAGCCTTCTAGGTGCTGTTCCATGGGCAGGGGACTCATATTCTGGGATGGGGGAAGTCAGCATGGGGCCTGCAGCCTCAGAGCTGGCATGTGGGGCCAGTCCCTCAGGCAGGCTCCAGTGATCAGGGGCAGTGCCTGGGTGAGACCTCGTTCATCTATTGCCTTCCTGACGGCATGGTGACAAAGGTCCAGAGAGAACAAAAGGTCATGAACCTCCACGTTCCTTCACCTACAGCCAATTCAGGCTGTTTTGAAAGAGGTGGACGTGCAAGAGCCTTTATGCTCCCTGTGACCCCCTGTGGCCTGGGGCATGTAGAGGAGTCTTGGGATACACAGGGATAGCTTGGAATGGTGATCCCCGCTTAGCTCCAGAACTTGAGATGACCAGCCCCAAACTTTTCCAAGCTGTCCCACTAACAGCTCAGCAGATGGTGGATTCAATTCCTCCTCTGGTCAATCCTTGCTCAGTCCATGAATATGCTGAGTACCAAGCCCCACCAGGCCATTACCACTCACCTGGCCTGTCAGGAATGCCCTTTCTCCTCCTTTCTGGTTACCTAAATTCAAACTGTATATGAAGGCCCAACTAATAATATTAGTGATTGCTTCTTGTTCTAAGTTCCTGTGGTTGTTTCCATATGTCACAGCTTGGGATCTTTGCATGCAGGAGGATACTGAGGATGCTTTTGGGATAAAAATCTTGGAAGAGGAAGAAGCAAGCAGAACAGGGCAGAGGGAGGCCTTGGGTTGTGGTACAGTCACAGTGAGGGCATCAACTGACCCCTGGCAAACTCTGGAGTGAGAAGGCTGAAGAGATGTCCCAAATTGGAGCAGAGGTCTTTGGCTTCCATACTGCCCTGGCTGGTCTTTTCTATTAGACCACCAGCTCCTTCAAGGACAAGTGAGTCCTGCATCTTTTTATGCCGTACTTCTTGACCTAGCTGACCCTAATGCTGATGGTGATGGTGAGGAAATGCAGAAGCCAAATTGAAACAGCAAGAAAGCAAAAATAGGATAATCTTTGAGATTCTAAATTCTGAAAAATCTGGGTGAATGCTTTGTACACAGACCTTATAGGAGCCAAATATCACAGAAAGAAACTTTTCAGACAAATAGTGTTTTGTTGGTTCAATAAAGGGGCAATTTTTAGGAGCACTATTATGTTAGTTGTTTCTCATTCATTTCCTACTTGGGAAAGGTATTTTAGCCTTTTGTTCAGGCTAATTGAGTTGTGACACCTGAAATGTACCAGGAGCATTTCTAATGAAAGACTTACCTTTTAAACACTGGGAGGCAGCCTGGCACCCAGCTGGACACAAATGTGGAGCACAAGGCAGGGGAGAGAACAGCAGGTCCAGGGGAGAGGATGGCAGGTCCAGGAGCAGGCCATCCCCCTGGCCTCACCACTGCCCATGGAGATGGGGTGTCCAACTACAGAGGAGACAGGTGTGGGTCTGCAGTCATCAAACTAGATTGTTTGAGACAGGATCCTTGAATGAGCAGGGAGATGTGACAGCTCACACTTGTTTTCTTTCAGGGTGATTGGGGTGGAAGGACCAAGGTTGGAACCCCAGTCTCCACTTATTCCCTGTGTCAAAGTTGTGAGCATTTATTGAAGCTTTCTGAGTTTCAATTTTCTCACCTGTAAAACGTGGCTCATAATATCCATCTTAGCCTGGGAGGATTGAAATGACCTATCAAGGGTAAGAGCAAGAAGTTGAGCTCTAGAAATGTTGGGGTTTCCCCTCTATCCACTCCCACACGGTAAGGACCACTTGCTGTGGCAACCACACCAGCCAGATTCCTGGTATGGTCCTATTTTTTTTTTTTTTTTTTTTAGTTAAGGGGCTTCTTTCATTGTAACTTCAAATGTGATTTAGCTTCTGTATTTTGCAAGGCTTTGGCTAAGTAAATGTTCACATTTGCTTAACAGCCTCCATATTTACAGTAAAAGGGCCAATGGCACCAAAGCTCGGAGTCCAGAGTGAAAGCCCTCAATCCTTAGTTGATGATGGTTAGAGATGGCCTTCACCTTGGGTTGAACTTCTGGGAACTTGAAGACCAAGTCCTGGGGTGGAGCTTTGAGAATGGGGGGTAGGGGTGGGTGGGGCTCAGGAATCTGATCTGCTGGCTCCCCCTGAAAGCAGAATCAGAGGCTCCTGCATCCACCTCCCTGTACCACCCAGTATAGGAGCCATGCATGGAAGGCCTGGGGCAGGCCCTGGGGGGATGCATGCTTTTATAGTTAAGAGTGTTGAGTCTAGAAGACGACAGTAAAGCAGCAGGCATTATTGGGATCAGCTTCTCAGGTTAGTGTGTTTTTCTCCTCATTCCTTTGGGCATTTGGTATTGAGTGGGAATCTACTGGGGCTGGAGAATGAATGTTATGGGGCTTTAGGGAGGGCGTTTGGTTGCTCCCAAGTCATGCCCACCTCTAGTCCTCAGGTGGGTCTGGTGCCAGGGCATGGTCCTTGCTTCTCACCACACAAGATGAAATTCATACAACCTCCCACACTCAGGCTGACCTGTGTGATCAGCTGTACTACTGTTTCTGATCTTTCCCATGTAGAAATGATGAAAGGTCAAGGCCCTACAAGGGCAAGAGTGTTGGGGAGGTGGCAGAACTAGGCATGTGTGGAAAGGTGTGAGGAGCAGGAGGGTGTGGAAGGAACAGAATGTGTTTCAGCAAGCGTTGGCTATCTCCACCACAAAGAATGAATTTAACCCAAGAAGGCCCCTCTTTCAAGGAGATCTGGTGGTGTAGGGTTAAGGCATTTGGCTGTGAACTAAAAGGTGGTTTGAATTCACCAGCCATTCTATGGAAGAAACTGAGGCAGTCTGATTTACAGCCTTGGAAACCCAATGGGGGGCCCTGTAAGTCTGAATCGACTCAATGGTTTTGGTTTGGTTTTTGAGGCCTTTCTTTCTACCCCTGCCTCCTGGCATGAGGTATCCTGCTGAGGCTAATTAATGGTGCTTAACAACAACAACAACAACAAAGGAGCACTGGTGGCATAGTGCCTAAGGCATTTGACTGCTAACCAGTAAGTTGGTGGTTCATCCCATCAGCCACTCCATGGAAGAAGGGGCAATCTACTTCCATAAAGATTTGCCACCTCAGAAACCCAATTGAGGTTGCTTTGAGTCATAATTGATGACAGTGAGTTTGGTTTTTGGTTTTAATTAAGGGAAGGAGTCCCAGGAGATGCAAATGTTTAAAGCAATCAGCTGCTAACCAAAAGGTTGGAGGTTTGAGCCCACCCAGAGGCACTTTGGAAGAAAGGCCTGGTGATCTATTTCTGAAAAATTAGCCATTAAAAACCCTATGGAGTGCACTTCTATTCTAACATACAGGAGGTCACCATGAGTTAATGTAAATGGTTAATTAAGGGATGGATGAAAGCATGAAGGGAGATGGAGCCTGGTAATACCTCCAGCCCCACTTGGTGGGGGCATGGGAAGTGGTGCTGTGGAGGAAAAAAATCTTAGACTAAGTGTCAGGGAGAAGCTCTGGTAGCGTAGTGCCTAAGGCATTTGACTGATAACCAGAGGGCTGGCTGTTCAAACCCACCAGCCACCTCGGAAGGAAGGTTGGGCAATCACTTCCATAGTGATACCACCTCAGAAACCTAAGGAGGGTTCACTATGAGTCAGGTCTGACTTGACGGCACATAACAACAACAAGAAGTGTCAGGGAGGGTATTCCCAAGCCCCATTCTGCATCATTCCAGCTGTGTGCGTGGAACCTCAGATTTCCTCTGGTCTCATGAGATCACATCTCTCTAAATGCTCTGTTCCCCGCCCCCCGCCCCCCATAATCCAGCACTCCGAGCCCTAGGCAGAGATCTGGGGGCCTCTCTGATGTGTTAAAATTCAGTTTTCACTCAGAACACGAGAGACTTCAGCAGCTTCTGTGTTCCAGCCTTGAGGATTTTGTTGTAGGTCCCAAAGAAATACGGTTTTTTCTCCCCCAAATGGCACATTTCTTCTACAACTCCAAGGTGGCCAATGGCATCTATGTAGAACAGGGAGTAAGGTGTTTCACAGGTGGAACCAAACCCATCATCATCAGAAAACTCTCAAATCAGAGGAAGTCTTGTTTTTAGCTGCCATCAAGCCATCCCCTCCCCCTTCCTGTGCAGAATGGGATGAAATGCTGCCATTTAACTAAGAACAGTTAGTACAGTTAAATGTGCCATCCTCACTCATAATCAGTTGTGGATCAGGCCATTGTGATCTATTAGGGTTTTCACTGGCTGATTTTCAGAAGTAGATCTCCAGGCCTCTCTTCCTGGTCTGTCTTAGTCTGGAAGCTTTGCTGACACCTGCATAGCCAAATATAAGCCCCCAGTGACAGAAGAGTGGTGACTGTGCTTGAGATGCATTGGCCAGGAATTGAACCCAAGTCTCCCACAGGGAGGGCAAGAATTCTACCACTGAATCACCACTGCCCCTGAGAGGGAAGGTAGAAACAGCTAAATTACATTGTGACATCTCCCAGCATCCCTGAGGGGGTGGGGCTTCCTGTTCTACCTCCAAGTTGCCCTCTCCCTTCCTGAGAGCACTGAGAGAAGGAAGGAAAGGATGGGAATTTCAGAGTTGGGCGAGATATGGATTTTTAATGTCCACTGAGGCTCACTTAGTCCATTTCCCGAGAAAATAAAATTATAATATTTGGATACTGAAAATCGAAAGAGGCTCCAGGACTCATATAAATAAAAATGTAAAATAACCTCAGAACTTCTCAAAGCTATAAGAAGCCACTAGCTTCAACTGCTTCCTATCAAGTGTTCTAGGTTGGGGGTCTTGGCTCAGCAGACTCGGAGTTGGAGATGAGCATGCACTTCAGATCAGAGCTGGGGAAGGGAAGGAAACAGGGCTAGTAGAAGGAGAGGTTGAGCTGCAGCCTCTCCTTTATGGTGTCTTGAGTTGGGTAAGGGGTCTTGATCAAGCCCTTACTGGATGTAGGCTTCCCTGGGGAAGAGGTGGGACCTTGGGGCAGGAACACTGATAGTGGAGACCGGTCTTCTGTCAACATTGCCGGCAGTGGGGGGATAGTCCTTCACTCCTGAAGGCAGATCTGGGAGATGTATTCTGGAATCCAGCACACTGGGCCCTTCAGTGGAGCAGCCAAAGGAGCAAAATGTTCCAATCTTGTCTCCTCCGTCCCTATTCCTGCAGGAAACGAATGGCCAGAGTTGCATTTAAGGTGAGAGGGACTTTAGTGCCTGCCTTCCACCCCATCTCTCAGTGACATCTTGTAAAAATGATTTTCAAGATCAGCCTTAAAGGGAAAAGAGGACTAGCAGTGGCTAAGAACAGTTAGTACAGTTAAAGCAGTATAGTTGTTGTTGTTGTGTGCCATCGAGTCGGCCCTGACTCATAGCGACCCCTTCTTGGGTTTCTGAGGCAGTATCATTACAGAAGTGTTGTTGTTGTTGTTGTTATGTGCCGTCGAGTCAAGCCGACTCATAGCGACCCCTCCTTGGGTTTCCGAGGCAGTATCACTACGGAAGTAGATTGCCCCATCTTCCTTCCGAGGAGTGGCTGGTGGGTTTGAACCGCCAGCCTTCTGGTTAGCAGTCAAGTGCCTTAGCCACTATGCTACCAGAGTACAGAAGTAGGATTGCCCAACCTTCCTTCCGAGGAATGGCTGGTGGGTTTGAACAGCCAGCCTTCTGTTTAGCAGTCAAGTGCCTTAGGCACTATGCTACCAGAGCTCCTAAGCAGTATAGTTAGTATAGGTAAAAACAGTTAGTTAGTTCTAACATGCATGTGGGTCAGCTGACTCTATCCTCAGGCAACCCTCTGAGTAGGTGCTATTATGATCCCTGTTTTACACAAGAAGCCTTTACAAGTGTTGGCCACTCAGTGGTGTGTGGAATGGCCAGGCTTCAAATCCAGGCCACTTGGCAGCTGAGACCACACTTAGAACCACTGTGCTTTGCAGATGGTGCTGGAAGACAACATGCAACCCGAGAAGATGTGCAGAAGGGGAAGGGTGTTTATTTCTAACTATTTTTATAGGTAGATTATATACACATGTGTTAGTCTCCTGGGGCTGCCATATCAAAATGCCACAAAGCTTTGAAGAGCAGAATTTATTGTCTTATAGCTCTGGAGGTTAAGTGTCAGAATTCAGGGCCTTGCTTTATTGGTGGATCTAGGGGACTATCCTTTCTTGTCTCTTCTGGCTTCTGGTAGCCCTGGACGTTTCTTGGTGTTCCTTGGCTTTTAGATCTTCACTTGGCCCCTGTCTTCCCCTTGTGTGTCTCTGTCTCATTGTCTGTTTTCCTCTTTTAGAACACCACTCAGAAGGGAGTAAGACCTACTCTACTCCTATATGGCTTCTGAACTTAACTGATGACATCTTAAGAGAAAAATTCTATTTCCAAACTAAGTCACAATAATACTTATAGGGATTAGGATTTAACTCTTTGGGGGATGGTGGTGGACATAATTCGGTCCATAACAACACATCAGTCAGATTTTTTTTTTTTTTAACTTCCAGTTTTGTTGGGTCTCCCTGGATGCCCTCACCCCATGGCAGGCAGTCCCCATTCTCCTCCACACTTACCATTGGGCTCTGTATATCACAGTGATGCAGCAGCAGGGATCCAGTAAGGGAAGAAAGATCTTGAACACCACCCACAAAAATTAGCTCTCCCCTCTGAGTTCTGACGCACCTGGCGCAAGATTGAGTGTTCTCCCTGCCACTCAGCCCAGTTAGGACAGCCTCATTCACCTCTGCACAACCAAGTGCTAACCACATGCTGAAGTCCTCAGTGAATGTTTGTTTGAGAGTGTTTGTTTGGTTAGTTGAGAATCAATAGGACTTAGAATGTTTGTTCCAGTGTTGCTTTCCAACAATTATGCTGGCCAGCGTGTCTGGATCCCTAAAAGGATCGCACCTTTTATATAATGCTGGAAGAAATAGATACTTCAGGCTTTTAGCTGCAAACCAGTATTCCCTTTTGCCATCCCTTTTCCTTTTTCCCTGCATTTGCTCCTTTTTCTCTCTTCTCTTGTCTTTTTTTTTTTCCTTTCCTTCTGTCTCTCTGCCCTATATTTCTTCTTTATTTTGTTTCCTTAGAGTTAGATTTCACCAGGCTTGAAAAACCTGCCTTTTGACCCAATTCTCTTCCCTATGGTTGCAACACCAGTCAACGAGGCACAGACAGTATGAGTCCCTGTGGGACACTGTCACTGGGCTTCACAGTTAGTTTGCTTGTTTCTCAGACCACAAGGTTACCTATGGATGGCATGATGAGATACATGGAATGGGCACTTGGCTCCATGCTAGCTAGCCTTTACACATACCTGTCACTTAGTCCTTCACTAGTTCTGCCTGGTTCACGCCTGGTTCACACCTACTTATACCACTGGGGAAACTGAGGTCAGATAGACTGATAATTTGGCCAAGGGACACAGCTATTGGGGAGCAGGCCAGAGTTTGAACCAGGTATGACTTATGCCAGAATCCACACTCTTCCCTGTGAGATCTCTCTCGCTTCCTCCTCCCAATCCTACAGAGTGTAGTGAAGGAGATGAAGTACTTTGTCCTACAGTAGATACCTCCCAGGAGCTGCAAACCTCATGATGGGGCTTAGTGCTGCACTTGCAGGATGGCTGTTGCTCCTTACCCACTACACAAGTACCCTTGGAGTCCCTGTCCTCAGTATACAGACCTTGTAAAGATGGTGATTAACAGTCGGGGCTCTGAGGACCTGGGTTCTCACCTGCTCCATCTCTAAGTGGCCACATAATGACTTCTGATAAGTCATTGGCATCTCTCAACCCAAGTTGTTTCATTTGTAAAATAATACTAATACCTACCTGAGGGTTGTTATGACAATAAATGACCCATAAAGAGCTTCACATGTAGTGAATGTGACTGAGTGAAAATTTCTGTAAAATCATGCTTCTCTATGTGCTGGCTCCTAGAAAAACCTTAAGAATAAAATGAGCAGCCCAGGCCTGGCAGGGGCATGGGACTTCCTACTTCTTTTACATCAACTCAATCCTAGCCCCCTTCCTGTATTTTCCTCTTGCATCTGTTTTTCCTTCTTGCAGCATACCTTACTGCATTGGAAGCATCCTTTTGGGAAGGAAGATAAGATGGAAATAAATATAATTGGGACTTGGTGCATTCTTTGGAAGCTGGCAGGGAGCAATGCCCCTTGGGGTCAGTTAGGTCAGATTGGGAGTGCAGTGATGGCCCCCACCTCCTTTCATTTCTGCCCTCACCCTTTCTCCTACCCCTCCTTTCCAACCTGCCTTTCCCCTGGTGGCACATCCCACACCCATCTGGCCTTCCTGTTGTCTCTCTCACATAGTGGATGTATCAGTGCCAAAAGGGGTGTGTGCCTGGGCACACTCAGCCTTGGCCCTCTGGGAGGGCATGTAGCCACCACTGCCCCAGAAATGGCACAATAGCTGGTGCCTTTTGACCTGACTTTGCCGTTTCTTGCTGCATGATCCTGGGTGGACCCTCTGGCTTTGTAAGCTTCCATGCCCTCCTGTCTTCCTCCAGGCAATCAAATGAGAACAAAGCAAGGAGACTGTCAAGGACGGATCCTGGTCTTGTGGCAGGCATCATACCCAAGTTCTGATTCTAGCATGGCTGTGCATACTGAGGCAAACCACCTGACCTCTCTGGGCCTCACTTCCAAAGGGGCTTTGACACCCTGAATCCTTCAGGTGTCAGGAGCAGTACAGTCACCACCCCACCCCAGGGAGGGAGGGACAGTGACAACAAAGTTCTTCCTCAAAGGGAAGTAGAGTCTCCCTCCATGTGCCATGTTTGCCATGAAGGGACATGGGAGTTTGGAGAGGAGTGCATAAGTAAGGCCCCTAGGCCTGAGCCTCATGTACAGAAAGCCCAATGGAGGTGGCCACTATATATTCTTACCTCCAGCAGCAAATGGAAGGTGTGTGTGTTGGGGGGTGTACATCTCTGAGTTGTGTGTGTGTAAGTGGACAGAGAGGCAGAGGGAGAGCTACAATTATAGACTAGGAGACAGAGATTCAATTTTCTGGAATTTGGAGTGTGCATGAAGCTCCGTAGAGGTTCATTTTCAGTGCAAGTTTTAGAGAAATGACTGACGAGAGGGCAGCAGACCTCTTCTCTGTCATCCCAGACCAGCATAGTGTGGAGCTGGCATACAGGCAGAGCTGTAGGGTTTGCTGCTACTGATCCAGGTGTCCTCAGGCAGGTCACTTGTGTCTCTGTATCCCAAGTTCCACATCTATAAAATGTGGGTGGGCTGGACTCTGTCTTACTTCTCTCTGGAAGTAAGCAACGTGGTTTAGCAGGAAGATCCCTGGATTTGGAGTCAGAGGTCTTGGCTTGAGTTCATATTCATCCCTATCTTAGGACATTTCTTCATCTGTGATAAGCAGTTTCCTCATCTCTGACAAGCAGCACATCATATAAAATATGAAACCATATGAAATATCCAGCACTTAACCATTTCTCAAAGATGACATTTTATGTAGTTCATCCTGACCCACCTACCATATAAAGTTATTGAAATGATCAAACAAAAAAATTTATATAAGAACTATTTCTAACCAGCTAAGTGCTATGAAAATGCGAATTATTTTATTGACAACCCTGTTGCATGGATAAATCTCAAATCAAATACCAAATATGTATCTACTTTTTCCTCACATCAACAATGAGGAATATAAGAAATCACCACTTTTCACTTCTCTATTATAATAGCCAGAAGAAAGATGAGGCAATCTGCTTCTGTAAAGATTTGCCACCTTGGAAACCCAATGGAGGTTGCTATGAGTTGGAATCAACTCGATGGCAGTGAGTTTGGTTTTGGTGTTGGTTTTGTTTTGGGGTATTCTCATACCAGCTGCCCGCATAGCACCTCTGTCTCTGATCGTAGCCACCCAGAGCTAGATCATATCCTACAAGTCCTCTACACTGTCAACTAGGTCCAAGACTTCAGATGCCAGCTTCTAGTTTGAGTGTCCACATGACACCTGTACTTTTGACCTGCTGACTACAAAGTCAAGGATTTTCCTCTACCCCATCAAGATGCCAATTGTAAACTAGGAGGTTCCCAGGCCCTCTAATTTCTGACCTGCTGGCTCCTACTACTCCTTTGGTTTGATAATTTGTGGAATGACTCACAGAACTTGGGAAAGCATTGTACTTACCCTTACAGCCTTATTATAAAGCATACAAATTAAGATCAGCATAAAGAAGACATGCACAGGATGAAGTCTGGGAGAGTTACCAATGAAGAACTTCCATGTCCCAAAAAAGAGGTACTCTACCCTCCCACATGCATGCATGGCTTTTACCAGCCAGGAAGCCCATGGAGCTTCTGTGCCCTGAGCCTTGCTTGGGGGTCTCATTATGTAATGCAAACACTGAAGTTGATCAATGTCATGAAGTGATCACAAGGTAGTACAGGGGATCTTTCTAGCTGGCCACCCCCCATCCCAGAGTCACCTCATCACTTTATCTAACCTGATAGGTGTGGCCTGCAGTCCTTACCAAAGACACTGAAATTCCAAGGTTTTTGGGTTTTATTTTTTAGAGATTATATTTCAGGAACTAAGGACAAAGACCAAATTCTTTGGATAAAGTTAATGTAAACCTCACACCTGTCTTTTTAATTTTCTTCCATTTGTTGAAACCTAGTGTTTCCTTTCCTGTTTTATCAGCTTTTGCTGCATAATCCTACTGGAAATCTTTCCTTCCCCTTGCAGGACCTGGAGAACAGTACTACTGCACAGGGCAAATATTTGTTGGCCTTTTCACAACTGTCAACTATTTAGAAAAAAGTTTAAGAGAGACAGTTGTCCCCTCAGCATCTACTGGGTGACAAAGGGACCTTGTACTGACCCTGAGAACATGAGGTTTATACATAAGATCATCAGGAGCCCACCAGGGCAGTGGCCCCTTTTGAAGGTGAGATTGCAGAGATGGTCAGATACCTGGCCTATAGCGTGGCAGGGGCAGGGACACCCAATGTTACAGCATGAGTCCCTTTACTTACCTCTTTACTGATGCTGGTGGGGGCCCATAGACAGGTTTGAGATGGAAAGGAGGAAGGAGTGGGGCTTTCTGGAAGGGAGGGCATCCCAGAGAAAGGGGAAGGGTGCAGATGGGGGCCACCAAGGTCTGAGCTGTTGCTGTTGGGGCCAGGACTCTGGTCAGATTGCCTAGCAACATCCTCCCTGCTTGAACAATTTCTCTTAGAAAGATCAGCACTAGGCCGGTCCCCATGAGGCGGAGGTCAAAGATGTCCCAAATGTCCAAACTACCATGCCACTCCATCATTTCAGACATTAACTCCTCCTCCTCCTCCCAATAATTTCCCCAGTCTTGTTGTTGTTGTTGTTAAGTGCCATGG
>NW_006921851.1:2052451-2076481 GCF_000298275.1 Orycteropus afer afer | reverse complement strand
AATCCCATCACAGAGTTGATTGCCAGTCATTATAGGGAATGACTACTACCAGCTGCCCAGCCAAGTTGATACCTGACCTTAACTACCACAGCACCCCAAACAGGCATGGATAATGGGATTTACAAAACATCACAGAATGGAGGACAATGGCTAGAAGGGCCACATCAAGCAATTCACTGCACTACCCCACTGCTCCCCAATGTTTTTGTGGATTGGAGCATTACCACAATGGTTATATTAACATATGGGCTCCAGATTTTGGTTGGAACCCTCTGTATCCTTGGACACCATTCTTTACCTTGCACCTGTATTCTTAGCCCTTCCCACCACAGTTAATGGTTGAGGGCTCACTAGATACCCACATGTCCAACACTGGGAGTAGGCTGTGAAGAAGACAGACATTTCTCTATTCTCATGGAGTCCATGCTTTGGTAAGCTCTGTCCTCTTTTACGTCATGGGGTTTGCAGGCCCTGACCAGTATCTTTTAGGCCCCTCAGTTCTGTCTGAATTTGTACCTCACAGTCTGTAGGCTTTGTGGATGGTGCTTGGGTTCCTAGCCATTCGTCACTCATTCATTAAGCAATATCTATACACCATTGACTCGATGGCACATAACAACAACAACAACAACATACACCGTTGAAGGCACCCTACTGGCACAGTGGTTAAATTAAATTGCTCAGCTCCTAACTAAAAGGTCAGTGGTATGCTCTGCAGGAGAAATATGTAGCAGTCTGCTTCCATAATGTTTTATAGCCTTGGAAATCCTGTGGGCAGTTCTACTCTGTCTTATAGGGTCACTATGCATTGGAATAGACTCCGCAGCAGTGGGTTTGATTTGGGTTTTATACAATATTGACTCCACAGCATACATTCATCTATACCCAGGGAGTGGAGAGGGAAAGGGACAGACAGATTCTGCCCTCCAGCTGAAGCAGAGCAGGGGCAGTTGAGGGAGTAGAAAGCCCCTCACCTGGATGGTGACGGCATAGATGAGGTGGAGGCATTGGAGGAATGGGTGATAGGAATAAAGATGTACATGTCTCATAGAAGTCACAGTCAGGAGTGAGCTAGGTGGGGTTGGGATGTGGAGGGGGTCTGGAAGAAGGAGATGTCTCCATCCTCTTCTCTAGCAACATCCACTCCTGGAGCTCCTGGAGTTCCTGGCACATTGAACCACATCATGTTTCAAATTGGGCACATACAGGCTGTTCTGCTGGGTGTAAAGAGCTAAGGATTGATGGTTTGGCTGTGATGATAATGATGAAACCTGAACAGGAGAATAAGGAAATTTCCATTCATAGCAGA
Source organism: Orycteropus afer afer (assembly GCF_000298275.1). Lineage (NCBI taxonomy): Eukaryota > Metazoa > Chordata > Mammalia > Tubulidentata > Orycteropodidae > Orycteropus > Orycteropus afer. The sequence continues at coordinate 2,075,172 of NW_006921851.1, read as the reverse complement.
TTCTGAAGAAAAACATAACATCGACATCAGAAAAAAAACAACTACTCCCACAATTGCCTGTTTTGATGCACATTTCAGATCCCAGCACCAAAACAGAGGAGGGGCTGGAAAAGCAGCTGTCATTGGAAGAGACTGCTCACAGTGAGGCTGGAACCCAGCAGTCTTCAAAAAGGGGAAGCTGCTTGACAAAAGCAGAAGCAGCTTATTTGCCAGAGGCCCCAGATTCAGGGGCTACAAACAGGAAAACTCGTTCTTAGCAAAACGCCCAAGTGCATTGTGACAGCAAATACTCACTCCAGTTCCTGCATGTTGGTAGCCTTGGTCTTTCACAGGAAGAGGCACCAATGTATTGTCATAACCAAGCAGAATTCTGGCATTTGCTAAGTTTCTTCCTTCTTTACTTTTATTTCATTTATTTTATTTGCTTTGCCATAAAAGAGTTAGGTAACAATTGTCTTAGGAGTAAGGGTATGTCTTAGTAACTTAGTGTTGCTGTAACAAGAAATACAAGTGGGTGGGTTTAAAGAACAGAAATTTATTTTCTTATAGTTCAGGAGGCTTGAAGTCTAAACTCAGGGCATAGCTCTAGGGGGATGTCCTGCTTTGTTTATTTCAGCTTTTAGTAGCTACCAGTAACCCTTGGAATTCCTTGATGTTCCTTGGGTGTCTGTCTGCCAGCAGTTATGTCTCTGTGTCTAGTCTTCTCTTTTTATAAAACACCGCTCAAATGTGCAAATATGATTAGATTTAGGACCCAACCTACTCTTGTATGATGTCATTAACATAGCAAAAGAAAACCCTTGTTTCCAAACAGTGTCATTTATAGGTACAGGGATTAGGGTGTCTGCATTTCTTTTGGGCAGACATATTTCCAAAAACTCACTTTTTTTCCTCACATAAAGTTTAGGCACAGAGAAGACAAAGTACTGAATAAAATTCCTGACTATCACTGCTGAAAGGACTGTTGATCTAGTCCCATCCTTCATTTCACAGGTTGGGAAGCAAGTACATCTTTAGGGTGTCGTTGTGTAACTTGCCAAGGGTCCAATAGTGGCAGCTCATCAAGGACATCTTTCTGCATTGCCAGATTTGGCTCCCAGTAAGATTGTCCATATCTGTGAGGGGAGGAATTAGATTCTCTGTATCTTCTATATTCCCCTAGGCATTAGAGTAGGCATTGAGTTAAAGTGTACAGAATTGAATTGATTTGTCCAACTGTAAGCCAAAGATGAGTGTCCTCCTTCTCCTCTGAATTATCCTGTGTGCTGTGCAGGCAGATCACAACTCAGCGGAGTGGATGGACAACATGGCATGGGGTAAAAGAAGTACTTTTTCTGGCCACAGATGATGGAGGAAGGGTGGCAGTGACAAAGTGGAGGAAAACTGGAGAGTTTTGGTATCAGACTACTTGAATTTAAATCGAGGCTCCAGATGCCTCAGCTGAGTGTGACTTGGGTATGTTTACCTACCTAGACCAATTATTTTCTAAGCCTCACTTTTCCTATCTCTAACATGGTGGGAAGAACCATCACATTAGGCTATTTTGAGCTAGAGTACATAATAAGTTACATTTTGGCCTAGTGTTAATTTCTTCCCTTTTCTAAGATGAGATAATTTTTAGCTGATCAGTTACTGAACAATTTAAATAAACACCCAAATTCAATCCCTGTCTTCCAGAATTTCTAGAAATGCCTCAGGTATTTTCCTAAGTAGGTGCCCATCCCTTCTGGCTTGTCTGGGACAGTCATAGGTCACACCTGCTGTCCAGTGTAATTGTGGACAGTGTGTGCCCCCTGAGAACCTTCCTCCTGCTTCCCACTACAGACTTGGAGCTGCTGTGCAGGGGGCCCCATCATTGCACAAATGTTGCCTTAGCCTAGCTCTGCCTACCCAGGTCTGCCCATTGCCTTCCCTGCCCCAGCTCTGGTCCCAAGCATGGCACCCTGGAGTCCAGTGACACCTCTTCCGGAGCATAGTCACTATGCCTTCTGGAAAACAGACATAGAGACAAATAGAATCATGGGAAAACTGAGGCACAGAGAGAAGTGATTGAGTGATTGGAAGGTTCCTTGAGATCAGCTGGGAGGAGCCATGTTCCCTGAAAGCAGAGCAGCAGCAGCATTGTTGAGTGCCCCGTAAGGGAGAGAGTATAACCAGCCAGAAACTTCTCCAAAGGACACTTCATCAAAAAATCCTTACTCCAAGCAGCTTGCATCTTGGATGGTTTGCCAGGCCATGGGAATATACCTCTGCTTGTTCTTTTCCCCAGCATGATGATGCTGTTCTCCTTTTTTCCACTGTTGTTGTTGTTATGTGCCGTCGAGTCGGCCCCGACTCATAGCGACCCCTCCTTGGGTTTCCGAGGCAGTATCACTACGGAAGTAGGATTGCCCAACCTTCCTTCCGAGGAGTGGCTGGTGGGTTTGAACCGCCAGCCTTCTGGTTAGCAGTCAAGTGCTTTAGCCACTATGCTACCAGAGCTCCCTTTATTTCAGGATCATAAACAACTTCCTAAATAGTAATTGGTTTTTATTCAGCACATCCTCCAAAGCAGTTGGGAAGGGGAGCCATGGGAACTGGGAAGCTGGGTTCTGGGCACCTCTTCCAGCTCTGGACAAGAAGCCTTCCTCTGCCCTTTTCCTCACCTGTGAGGTGACATGGAGGTACCTGCTGTCTGCCTCATTGGGGCTATGAAGGCAAAGTAAGATAATCCATGCAGACTAATTGGGACCTATTTTCTGAAGTTAATTTATTACCAGCTTCTAGCTATATCAGAAATGGAAGGTCTTCAGTGTAGGTCTTATTTGGTTAGCCTCACCGCTGCAGTTTGACCTCAAAGTCAAGGTGGCAGATGCACAGTCACCACACAGTGTGATTCAGGGGCTGCTGGGCTGCAGGCAATGTATGCTGGAAGGTGTTTCATCATCGGCTCTCTAGGAAAAAAGCTCTGATTTGTAAGTTCCCCAATTTCTGTGGTGTAAACATTCCCACTGAGGCAGGCTACAACCTGACATCACTTAATGGAGCTGTGGTGAGAGGTCCCCAATGGCTATAGGAGCTGCAAGGCTTTGCTTGCCCAAATGCAGCCCCTCCTGGTGTCACCTTGAAGGGGTATGCCTGATTTCTCTCCATCTGAAGTCCCAGAGTATGGAAGCACCTCAGGCTCACTGATTCATTGATTGTACCCTTGGAAGAAGAAGGTCCTGGCCTCAGACAATGCGCAAAACCCCAGACAGGGGTGGGCATGAAAAGGGGCCCTAGGAGGCCTCAGGCCTCAGCCTTCCTGGGACTGTCAGAAGGGCAAATTCTAGACAAAGAGGCTCCAGGGAGAAGAGCCCGAGGCCTTAGTTCTGAGGATGTGCCTTGAAAAAAAGGAAAGGAGCTGATAATGGGAAGGAAGAGTCCTTGAGGACAGACTTGCCTAATTTATATTTTCATCCTGGCAGGCCTCTCACCTCACCCAGTTCACCACACCTAAGCCTTGGACAGAGGGGAAAATACTAGCAGCTTAGTGGCTCCCTGGGGCTGCTTTGCCATGGAGGGATATTCCTGCCAGTATCAACTTGGCCCCCAGCATGGCTGGTGTGAGATGCCTGCTGTGTGCCCAGGATACACCAGAAGCCTGGACCCACTTAGGGCTGTGGTTTCAGTGGAAGTTTCCACAACCCTTTAACACTCTGGCTCCCTCACAAGTATCCCTGTACAAGCATGACAATTTTAGAGGAGAGGCCCATCTTTACTTCTGTCCAGTGAGGGGTTAAGGAGCTTTGGTGGCACAGTGAGCAAGGCATTTGGCTGCTAACCAGAAGGTCAGCAGTTCAAACACACCAGCTTTTCTGCATGAGGAAGATGAGCAATCTACTTCCATAAAGACTTACAGCCTTAGAAACTCAATGGGGGTCACTCTGAGTTGGAATCCATTCGATGGCAGTGGGTTAGAATTTTTTTTTTCTTTCTTTTTTCAGTTTAGTGAGGGGTTAGAGATGGTGATGCTACAAGGAGGAGTATTATGGGACAGTAGTGTAGGGTAGGTGGGGGAGGGCAAGCCCCTGTACACAGCCCTCCTGGCAGAGATGTGACTCACGCACACCCATACAGTGCTGTCTGTGGCAGTATCGCATCAGGGTTGAGCCAGACCCTGGTCAGTTCATGTGAAGAGGCACTGGAGTTGTCCCCATTCTGCAGTTGAGCTTAAATGCCTTGCTCAAGTTCATATACCTCTTTGGTCAGACCTTAAGTATAGGCCTTCTGGGCCAAGGAGGAAAATGTATGTTCGAATCAAAATTTTCATGAAATAATGTTTATTTATTCATCCAGTACATATTTATTGACCATTTACCTTATGCCAGGTACAGTAACAGTTAACAAAACCATCAAAAGTCCCTATCTCATGGAGCTTACATTGTAGTATGGAAATAGAGGCAATCAACAAAACAAAAAGTAAGTGAATTTCAAACTGTTGGACTCTGACCTATAATAGAAATAATCATAATAATAACAATATATAATTATATAGTACTTACTTTATACCAGATGAGATATTTTCTGTTCTGTTCTATTTTATTTTTAAAAAAACTGGTGGGGTTGTAATCCACAAGTGGGGAGGGTCCTGGGACTGGAAAAACACTGCTCTGATGTATACCCTCACCTAGGTGGGAGGGTCGTCTTACTCTTCATTATTTCCCTTCTCTTCCCCCTGCCTAATCAACTTCTGTCCCCCCTTCAAATCACAGTGTCTCTTCCATCTTCTACAGGGAACCCATCTGACTATTCCAGTCCACGATGATTTCACAGAATGATAGGAGTTTACAGTTAGAGTGGCTATTAGAGATGAGATAATCTAGGACAATCTTCCCATTTTTCAGAAGAATAAGCAGAGGTCCAGACAAAGCAGTAGCCTGCCTGTGATCAATCAATAATAAGTGGCTGGTCTGCCTTGACTTCCATACCCATGCTTTTGCCACAGTACTACCAAACTGCTTCTCTTCTTGGTCCTACAGAGTTTAATGCCAGTGGTTCCTAAACTTTGGGAAGAGACCTGGGGAAAGGAAAGGAAATTGATTTCTGGTGCTTGCTTCTTCCTTGATCCACCAATCTGCACCCTCCACCCCTAAACTTTTACCAAGAGTCTAAGACAGCTCTTTGATCTGAATTTTTAAAAAGCGTGCCAGGCAAATCTGACACATGCCCAGCCTTGTCAGATTGAAAGTGCCATTTGGATTATGTTATCTCCCCTCATCCATCTGATCTCAGTGTCCTCTGTGACTCTCTGAGGTCTCCTTGGATTTCTTCATGGTCTTCAGGCAGTATGGTCTTCAGTGCTCTGAGGCATGCACTGGCACCTCAATCCTGACTGGTCAGTAGATCCAAGACATGCATCCATGAGGGTGGAGAATTTCACCTGCTCCTAAACCAAAGGGAGCTTAGGTTTCTGCCCAGTTTGTTTGAATTGAATCTGAGTCTTCCTGACCTTGAATGTATATCCAAATGATTTTTTTTTTTTTTTGTAATTTGTTTGGTATAGTGGACTCAAGTTCCTATCTGAACTTTAGGAGGCACAAGTCCAGTATGGATAGAGAAAGGCTGTGGCAGATCCTGGAACAAGTATTTCAAACAAGCTGCTCTGAGGGTGGAACTAGAAGAAGAAATTCATTAATTCATTTTGCAAGAACAACAGCAAGATATCAGATATCACCTCAACTTTGCTCTACAATTTATTATTTTGTGGTGACGTAATTTATTAAACTTGTGAAAAAAACAACACATCTGAAAACCATAGCAACAGTTAACTGCCTTACTTTGAAAACTGCTCAACACCATGTTCCTTAGAAACAGCTAGCCCACCAATGCCTTTCAGAAATGACAGTGTAGAATGAGGTGTTCAAGTACATAAGCTTGAGAAACTTCCAGAATGAAATATAGCTCCACTACTGGGTGACAGTTGTTTTTATCTGCCAACTTGATGACTTATTCCAGCTTCTAGACACATGGGCCATGAGTGCTATTTCTTTGTTTGTCTGTGCATATGTTCTTCTTGAGCCAGGTTGGTGCCCACATTAGTCTGGACATGCCTGTAGGTAAAGATGCCCATGTGCTTGAATGAATACCAGAGTGTTTACACCTGTGTGTGCATGTACTGAAAACACGTAATACATACGTTCACAAGCCTGTAGTGATGCATGCACCCAAGCATGTTGGTTGACAAGGAATCAGTCCAGCAGCATCCTCAAGGAAGGCTTGGGCAGAAGTAGTCCTTGAAGAAAATTCCACAATTTCCTTGTTTTCTGTTGTGACAACATGTTTCCACCTGCTTCTTTCTCAGCTCTTGCTGGCCTGAGGGCAACATGCACTTTGCCCTTAGAGTCTGGCCTTCCTCCAGGGCCCACATTCTCCCACCTCACCAAAAAATCCCCTGTCATCATTTAATGAGAGTGGCTGAGTGCAGACAAGTATGCCACATGAGCAAATGTCTTATTAAAATACGTTTGTTTTTTTTTTCCCTTTCTGATTACAAATATAATACAAGATGTAATACTTGGAGGACAGTGTCCAAATTTAAGGTATAGTCCTCTTCTTTAGTGTTTCCGTTAATTCATAACATTAACAGAATAAAAAACCAAAGTTGCCTGATCATCGCAGTAGATTAAAAACCATATTTGATAAAATTCAATATGCATGCATGATTAAAAACTTTCCAAACTACATAAAGAAAGGATCTTTCTTGATATGAGAAAGAATATTAAAGAGGGGACAATGGCAGTTAAATGGTAGAACTCTCACCTTCCATGCTAGAGACCTGGTTCAATTTCTGGCCCATACACCTCATGCATAGCTACTCCCCATCTATCAAGTGAAGGCTTATATATAGGTATGATGCTGAACAGGTTTCAGCAGAGCTTCCAGATGAAGGCAGACTAGGAAGAAAGGTCTAGTGATCTAGTGCTGAAAATCAGCCTATGGAAACTCTACACAACTGTATAATCCACAACTGACCTGGGGATGGTGCAAGACTGGGCAGCATTTCATTCCATTGTGCATAGAGTCATCATGAGTTGAGACCATTTGACAACAGTTAACAACAACAAAGTTAATCACCTATGTTCCCACATGCCCTACTGGAAGGGCATGGAATTCCCCTATCAGTGTTGAGCTAGAAGTTGTCTGCAGCCCTGTAGAGAAAGTTCCAGACTTCTTCCAGAAGTCCAGTCTCTCTCACAAGAACTCACCCCTAACTCCACCCCAATGATCCAAGAATCCCTAAGATTAGTGTACAGTCTCCCAGAGTTTCAGAGAGCACCCCTGTGAAGGCCTCCTCAGCTGGAGCTTCCTGAATCACTCAGCTAGGCCTCTCCATGGTCTCCATGGAGGCTTCTCCCAAGAAAATGGTCCCTTCCCCATACTCAGTGACACTGCATCTGTGACACACCTGATGCTATTTTCTCCCAGAGTGAAAGACGCAGATCCAGCCAGGAGCACTGGATCCAAATTGTGACCTGGTTACCCATAGCCTTCCTTCCCCAGTGGTTACCAAGGCATGAGGTGGTGTTTCCTTTACTCATTTGTTCCCTTATTGCAGGAACAATCCTGCAGGGGTGACATTTTGTAAATGTGAAGGAGAAAGGTGGGTAGAAGCTTTTGGAATCACCAGCACTGCTCTTCTTATATATGATGGGGGCAGATAAGAATTTGCTGAATGGAAAATGAGAAATACATGTATGCCATCACTGCTAGTTGGGGAAAGTCAGGCCCAAAAAGTTAGTACCAGGGCTTTCTCTGCAGGGCTGCAGAGAACTTCTAGCTGCACACTGATAGGGGAATTCCAGTCAGATGGCTTTGCCACACCATATGGCCTCTCTCCAGGGCATCGTTCTATTTCTCCTTTCTTTATGTTTTCCTCTGGCCAGTCTCTGACACTGGCTCGTAACTGAGAAAACAACATTTTTTTTCTGGGTAGACTTTGGTCCAGTGAGCACTGGGGTGAGGGTGGGGCTGGTCAGTAAAAGCACAACATGTTCTAGTCACAGAAGATAAGGAAATGGCCTCATTAATGTGTCTGCCATTGCCAGTCTACAGAGTTGGCTCCAGGACAGCCTGCTCTTTTTGTTGGTGCTCTTATGTCCAGTAAGTCAGGAGGTGCATGTCCAGGAGGCCTTTTTGCCTGAGGCAAGGTAGCAGGGTGAGGCTTTGTGGCCCCATGCTCTGAAGGGCCCACACTCTTGATAGTCTCTGCACATGGTAACATGGTGTGTACAGTGCAGGAGCCCCAGCCATGCATGCTGCAGGGAAGAAGGCCAGATGGGAACTGGTCTTCTTCTTCTGGTTTCTGGGTCTATTTTATTACTATTATTGCTTCGAGAGGAATTGCCATAGAAAGAGAGGGAAGGGAAAGATAAAATTGAAGTTATTGAAAGTTTTACTCCATATATCCTTCCCTTGACCTGTCTGCATTCTGCCTATTTCCCAAAGCCCAAGCCTTCTCCATAACACCTTTCCTTGCTAGACTGCCCTCCTAAAAGTCTCCATTTGATCAACTGTAGCCCCACACCCACCTCCACTCCCACCACATCACTGCTCCTCCACTGCAGAAAAGAATTTATCCCGACATGGACTACGGGGACAAGTCTACTCCATGGGGGACCTTCTGAAATACAATGTAAGGCCCTGCTGTGGAGTCAGATTTGACTCACAGTGACCCCTCCTTGGGTTTCTGAGAGTGAGAATAAAGAGAAGTTAGCTAGAAACAGTAGTTAATAGATCATTAACATCTTAAAGGTGTTAAAGGCTTAAAAGCTCACTTCTGAAAAATGGGAAAAGAGTAGAACTTAGCCTTTAAAACCTTCTAAACTCTCTCCCTTGTTCTTGCTGGCCCTCTAGTTTTATGATTGCTCCCTTCCCAGTGCACTCCTAATCTTTAACTATTTCTATATTTATGTGCATGTACATTGTCATTGTAAGCTACTATGAACACTTTGTAAAACTCTTGGGATCCAACCATAAACGGATGTATCCAGTGTTGTGGTGGTATCTGATGTCAGCCTCTCTGTCCTGGGGGCTGCCCTTGTTTCCTTTTCTTCCACATTTATATCTTCCTGCCCAATTTTTTCCTTTTTCTCCCCTTCATACTTTTGATTGGCCTCAGTATGGAATTGAAGGTCTTTTAAAAATATTTGGGGTATGAAGAAATTTAGTTTTCTTTTTTTAATTAAAAACTCAGTACCTGAGCACCTACTCTACTGCTGTGAGTTTTGTTCTCTTGTAGCTGAGTAGGGGTGAAAAGGAGGTGGAGGAGAGCTGTTCACCCTTGATACCAAAGGCCTTTACAACTCTGTCCTTCACCATGAGCCAAAGGAGTTTGCTGATTATAATGCAGTATGTTCTTAGAGTCCTTGGGTGGGGCAAATGGGTTCACATGCTAGACTGATAACCAAAAGCGTGCAGGTTCAAGTCCACCCAAAGTCACCTTGGAAGAAAGGCCTGGTGATCTACTCTGAAAAATTAGCCATTGAAAACCATACAGAGTACAGTTCTACTTTGACATACATGGAATCACCATGAGTTGACTTAATAGCAACTGGGAAAAAAAGGTGTTCTGAGTGATTTTCATGATGTCTCTCCAACTAGATTAAAACACCCATCATGGTGGGGGCATGGTGTGGTCTTGTATCCCCCCAGCACCCATTGCAAGGCTGGGGTCAACAGGGATTAGGTTCAGGCTGAGTATGAATCACAGCCTCAGACAAGCACTGGCTGGTTGGCCAATGGGCCTTGTTTGGAGGTAGACTACTTGGAGAATATACTTCCACTCTGTTTCCACTACATTGCATAATCCAAGAACTCGTGTTCCTATTTTCCCGTTGTCCTCAGTGAATTGGTCAAAGAAAACCTGCTAGGAGGGGAAGAGGGGCCACCAGAGAGAACAGTATATTCACCTCCTCCTGGTGGGTGGATCAGGCTGCGAAGGGGTCCAGACCCTTACCCTCTTCTCTGTGGCCTGGGGACCCTGACCTGCACTCCCTCCTATGTCCTTCCCACCACTTCGCTAGGACTGTGCCCAGAGGGACTATTGAGACTAGCCTGAAAATTCCACAGGTCACAACAGGTAAGTTCCTTTTGTGACAAGGATGAGGAGACTAGCATAAAGGGACAGGACTCTGGTTAGGCAGCTTGGCTTTGTGCACCTCCAAGAGTCTGTTTAGGAAAGCTGTCAGTGCCATTGGGCTACAAGTGCTGACCTGTGGGCCTAGGGTCTGGGCAAACTCAATGCCTCTCTCTCTCTCTCTCTCTTTTTTCTTTTTTTACTGTGCTTTAGGTGCAAGTTTACAGAGCAGAGTTTGTTTTACATTCAACATTACTTGTACGTTTGGTTTCACTCCCCGTTTACCATAGTGCCTCCTTCTCTTGTTCTGGGACCAAAGGCAGCTCTTGTGACTGACACTATCCCAATCCCTGCCCCAGAAGCCCCTCAGCCTCCTAGGAACAGAGGATGCTCACAGAATAAAGGACAATTCATCATATAGGGGAAGGAGTGATCCAAAGGCCAGTGACTGGAGACAGAGCTCTCAATATGCAAAGTTGCCAACAATGCTCATTTTAAGGATGTCTCACTGGTATGGAACAAGCAATGCTAGGGTCCTGCCTTGTTCCAAACAAGACCAGTCTGTAGGTTCCCTGAGTAATGCCTTTATATTCTCATCCTCTCACCCCTCAGCCTTGGGATGCCACCTGCCTGAGCTATCCATCAATCCTGCAACAAGTCTGCACCTGTCCATGGACATGCTCTCCTCACTGAGTGGCTCCTCAGGCCTTTGCACTCCTGAGGTAGGAGAGAGGAGGGACTATGAGGCCAGCTACAGTATTTTATATTTACTTAAAAAGAGCCTGAACTCCTACACAAAAAGTGCTAAATGATTATAAGGTATTGTGGTCTGAGGACTTGGAATTAAATCTATTTTAGCTTACACCGTTGGAGTTAGGACAACCTGATCAGCATGTGCACAAAATGCTGGTTTTAAGTTTATAGCCAAGATTCACCACTATTTTAATAAAATTGCAGACTTAATACTGGGTATTTTAGTATCAAGTGCCACAGAAGGTACAAGAGAATGAAGAGAGAAACAAAAATTAAAGCAATGACTGTTTAATAGCCAATTGTTGGAAAACTTACTGGACTTAGGATTCTGGGCCCCTCCATGGCCCCACCTCCCTGGCCCTGGTCCTCTCTAGCACTGTTCCTTGTGCAGGATCTTCAGCTCCTCTGGACCACAGAAGATGTTTCCTACAGTCTCTCCTGACTCTAATATGTTGAAAGTTCATTAAATGGAAGTGATGCTTGGTGTCCAGCTAGTATTCTTCTTTCATAGTCTTTGTAGATGAGATGTGTAGCCCTGAATGCTGGCCTGCCTAGGAGCACATAGATGAGGCAAACAGGGAAGTAGGTGTGATGCCCCAGTTGTGTCCACTCTGAAAGATCAGAAGTCTCAGAGTAGAAGGAGTGAGGCATAGGTTCTGGGCTCTGGCAGGGGCCCAGGTGGGAAGTACAGGTGAGTGGGATGGTGATGGTGGGGTGGTCTCACCTATCTGCCTACCACCACCAGCACCATCCACTGCCATCGAGTCGATTCTGACTCATAGCAACCCCTGCTGGGTTTCCAGGGTGGTAAATCTTTACAGAAGTTGATTGCCTCATCTTCCTTCCATGGAGCAGGTAGGTTGGAAATGCTACCTTCTGGTTAGCAATCAGATGCCTTAGGCACTGAACCACCAGAGCTCCTTAGACCCAAACATGCCTGGATGAGCAATGGGCTGGGAGGGTGACTGAGGAGATGGACAATGATTGTGGGAGAAGGCAATAAAAAGACTATAAACTCTTAAAGTTGGGAATTGTATCTTTTCCTTACACATCGTGTAGATTCTTTCAAGAATGAATTTTGAGGAAACAGCAAATGCATAAGAGGGCATAAGAGGCAAGTGGAAAATAGAATAGTGCCCTCCCTACTTGCCTCACCATGGCTGGAGACTGACAGTGGTCACCAGGTATTATCCAACTACCAGCAAAAGCAGAGAATTAAAATGTGTGTCTGTGTAGAGAAGAGAAGGGAGTACTTAGATAACTCCTAATCTGCATCAGGATTTTGTGACCACCCTGTGGAAGAACATTAAACCAGGAGTGCACTGAATTCTGGTTCAGGCTCTGACAAAACCCTGGCATCTCTCAGATTTGGTTCCTTGTCCTAAGGGTATTGAGCTAGAATGATCCAACCACAATTTCTCTCACCTGGACCACTGCAGTAGCCTACAAACTGGCCTCCCAGCTTCCAACCTTGTTTCCCACCTTCTACCCCTACCCCCCAGGCTGCTATCAATAGGACAGCCAGAGTCCAATTGTGCCCTGTCATTTTCAGAATAAAGGTCATAGTCCTTACAGTATCCTGAAGGGTACAAAATTGTATGATCTGACTGCCTGGCTGACCTCACTGATTATTTCAGTCACAGTGGCCAAGGTGCTATACTGTGAACAGCCAGGCCATTTCCAGCCCTCAGGCCTTTGCATTTGCTGTTCCCTCAAATCTCATTCCTGCAAGAATCTACATGATGTAGTAAGGAAAAGATGCAATTGCTGACTTTAAGAGTTTATAGTCTTTTCATTGCCTTCTCCCACAATCATTATCCATCTCCTCACTCACCCTCCCAGCCTGTCGCTCATCCAGGCATGTTTTGGGCTTTTACTTTGTTTTCTATATGACGGGGCCTATGACTGATCTAATAATTGAATGCCTCTTGACTGGTTGTCAAGGACTTCTGTTTCATTGGTGATGTGGGGATTTGTCGTCCCTTGAGGATGACAAAACCAAGTTGGTGAGGTTACTGTTGTTTAGAACCAGGATGTCCACCCAGGCAGGTTTCCTTAAAGAGGTTTCTTGAATATGCAACTCGTGGGCAGGTAGCCAATTATCTGGCCATGGTGTGCCCAGTGGCTCATAGTGCCTAGTGAACTCTGCTGTGTAGGAGAGGTGTGACCTCATATGCAGGTGTGAGTAGAGGGTTGTTTACTGAGAGAAGTGGGACAATCACCATCCCAGACAGAAGATAAAGCGATTTATTTGTCCACAGTATGGGGTAGTGAGAAGGGCATGGGCCTGGTTCAGCTCTGGTCCTGTGCAACCTTCAGAGGACAACACCATCTACCTCACAGAGCTGTTGGAGATTAGATAAAAGCATGTACGTTAAAGCACCTGGCACTCATTTAAACCGAAGTTCTTTGCCACCCCTCCCTCAGTGTCTCAGCCCTCAGAGTTCACCTACAGGGGCCTTCAGGGACTCGGGTGAGCCGGGGCTGACTGGTTCTGTCCCCAACATAGCAGGACAGCCTTTGTTCTTGACTTGGACAGGTGGCACTGAGTGTCTTCTGAGGAAAAACATGATCTTCCTTCATATGAGTCTCCAGGCGTGGGGACATACGCTAACATAGAAATGAACCTGACAAAGAATGAGGGAAACTTAATTCTTACATGGATTATTCTCAAGGACTGTGAATATGTATTTCTTTTTCTTTTTACTTCTTTATTGTGATTTGGGTGAAAGTTTTCAGAGCGAATTCATTTCCCATATAGCAGTTTATACATTTTGTTCATGATGTTGATTGCAGTCCCCACATTGTAACAGCTCTTTTCCCCCTTCTCCCTGTAGTTACCTTTTCTCTGTGTCCTGTCCTATGCATTTCTGATCTCTGAGCTGTCTCCCTGTGCAAATACTGCCCTTCTGATCTCCCATGATTGACAGTTCTAAGGGGTGTACCTATCTGGTGTAAATGTTCACCTTATATGTCTGTCTATTGTTTGGCTGGAAGCCATGGAAATTAGTTCAATTTCAGGCCTGAAGAGTGGATAGGGGCCAAAGTCTCAAGGGTTTCACCAATTTCTATGAGACCAGTAAGCCTTGTCGTTTTTATGACTTTGAGTTTTGTTTCACATTTTTCTCCCACTCTCTCCAGGATCTCCAATTTTGATTCCTTTCTGAGTGGTTGACAGTGGTAGCTGGGCACTATCCAGTTCTTCTGGTATCAACGAACATGTATTTCTTAATGGAACTCTCTGAATTATCCTTTCCGAAAGGATAATTTTGACATTAATCCCTTAAAATGTATTCCTTTCTCAGTTTTGGATTTTAGCCTACTGATTTTTCCAAATTGGTATTTTACTTGTGACAAAGTACTTGATGGCAGTACTTTATTTATCCTCAAAATATGGCTCTGGTAATCTCAGGTGTTCTGATTCCCCTAGAAATGCAAATCGCTTTAAGATTGCTCTCATTGCTATTATCATTCAAATTCTGTGATTGAATTACCACCCCCTTTGAATATGATCTTAATTTGTTAAGGTCAGCCCTGATGGGTGCTGGCAGCATAACCCTGGTTCTTCCCACACCAGTTGGTGCTAGAATAATGATCTGTATCACCCATCTGCTGCAGTTTTCTCCTCTTTTCCCTTTTTTTAACCTTGTTGTTGTTGTTATGTGCCGTCGAGTCAAACCCTACTCATAGCGACCCCTCCTTGGGTTTCCGAGGCAAGTATCACTACGGAAGTAGGATTGCCCAACCTTCCTTCCGAGGAGTGGCTGGTGGGTTTGAACCGCCAGCCGTCTGGTTAGCAGGCAAGTGTCTTAGCCACTATGCTACCAGAGTTCCCTTTTAACCTTAGAAATGGGAACTAAGGTAGATATTTGTGTTCTTGCTTCCTGACCTAAAGTGTCTTCTTTGTTATAGACCAGTATTCTGTTCTCCCTGCCTGCAGAGTCCCCCAGTGGCCTGGGCCGTGTCAGTGGAGGAAAGAGAAATACTTGGGTACTTCCTTCAGGCTGTCTTGTCTGAATTCTTGCACACTGGAGGCCTCCAGAACAGGCCTATGTCCTGGCCCACTGGGGAGAGGCCCAGATGAGAAGCATGAACATCTCCTCACTGAGGATTTATTTAGTTGTGTCAGTTGGATGATGAGGCACACTTCCATACCAGTTTTCCTTTGCCCCTTTCTGACTGTGTTAGTCACCTTAGAGTACGGTTTCCCCAACCCCCTCTCTCCCCATTAAAAAGTCAGACAGAGCTTATAGTATCTGAGAAACAAAGCCGTTGTTGTCTTAATGATTTACTGCTTTTTACTGTTAATTCATGTTCTACTTTTTTTTTTTTTCTTTTTATTGTCTCTATCTGTATAATTACTCAACTTTTGGGGAGTGTGCTTACCCCCCTGAGTGTCCTTATTGTCCTTGAGGGTAATGACTACTGACTTATATTGTTTGGTCCCACACATATCTTCTCATTCTCAAGAGACAAAGAAAAATGTCTTTTGCTTGACTGATTTTGGGTCCCAACTTTCCCTAGCTGTGTCACTGTGAACAAAAGTTGCTGGCCATAGACAATTTATTCACATGAAGTTGTAAATGATCAGAAACTCCCCTTATGTATCACATTTTTAGGACCATTTAAGAATGAATTGAGGAAAACTGCTTAATGGAACCCAAACCCACTGCCATTGAGTTGATTCTGACTTATAGCAACCCTGTTAGGGGCTCTGGTGGTGTAGTGGGTAAGGGATTTGGCTGCTAACCAGAAGGTCAGCAGTTTAAACCCATCAGTGTCTTTTCAAGAGGAGGATGAAATGATCTACTTCTGTAAAGATTTATAGCCTTGGAAACCCAATGAGGGTTGCTAGAAGTTGAAATAGATTTGATGGTAGTAGGGAGCTCTGGTGGTGTAGTGGATAAGGCATTTGGCTGCTAACCAGAAGGTCAGAGGTTCAAACCCACCAGCTGCTCTGCAGAAGGAAAATGGGGCACTTTACTTCCATAAAGATTTACAGCCTCAAAAACCCAACAGGGGTCGCTATGAGTCGGAATCAATTCAATGGCAGCAAGTCTTTTTTTTTTTTAATATATAGGACAGAGTAGGACTGCCCCATAGGGTTCCAAAAGCTATAAATCTTTATGGAGGTAGACAGTTGCCTCATCTTTCTCCCAGGCATGAAGCAGCTGGTGGATTCAAACCATTGAACTTTTGGTTAGCAGAAGAGTGTTTCAATCATTTGCCACCAGAGCTCTTTTCCTTAATGGAAAAGAGTACATTTTTAGTCACACCAACCAACAAACCAAACTCACTGTCATTGAGTCAGATCCAATTTATAGCGACCCCTCCTTGGGTTTCCGAAGCAGTATCACTACGGAAGTAGATTGACCAACCTTCCTGATGGGTTTGAACAGGCAGCCTTCTTCTGAGTAGCAGTCACATACCTTAGGCACTATGCCACCAGACACCAGAGGGCTTTTAAAACCTTACTAGGAGCTCTGGTAGCATAGTGGCTAAGACACTTGCCTGCTAACCAGACGGCTGGTGGTTCAAACCCACCAGCCACTCCTCGGAAGGAAGGTTGGGCAATCCTACTTCCGTAGTGATACTGCCTCGGAAACCCAAGGAGGGGTCGCTATGAGTCAGGTTTGACTCGACGGCACATAACAACAACAACAACAGGTACACAGAGGCAGCCCCAGTTGGTAATGTACAGCATGGTGATCTAGGATCCTCAAGGCCCCTGGAGAGTGGAGAGTGAGATAGAGGTGCACCCTTTGTCTATACAGTGGTTCTATGGCCCACACAGCAGGGAGTGCTTCCTGTGAAGGTGGAAGGATGTGGCCTCTGACCTGGGAGCTACAGGGAGTGGGGTCTGTGGTCAAGACAGGCATCCTGTCCCTGGGTTCTGGGTCTGGCATAGGGTCTTGAGTCTTAAAATGAAAGAAGGTCAACCCATGAACTCTGTTAGTGATCTTGGCTGAGATTTTATAATGTGAGCACCTTCATGGGGATTTAGATGCAGATAATTGAACAGAAGATATTCTTCTGCTCAATTTCTTGGCCTGAAATGAAGTCCTATAACAATCCTCTACTCTCTAATGTAGAATGGGAGGGTCAGTCCAGCCCTGTGTCAGCTGACTTAGATAATGAAAAATCAGAGCAACTCCATTCTCAGGAAGACACACCATGTGTGTTCATAACCTGGTTTCTTGGGCAACCTGAGGAATGGACAGATTATCTGCTGAGCCTTGCACTCTCCCACAGAGCTCTCCTGCCTGCCTCTCCCAGCCCCTACCTCAGTTCCCTCTTCCTTCAGACCTTCCCTATGGAAAGGTCCTCCAAGCAGGACATTGGCTTAGGCTAGCTCTCTAGAGATGCAAAACCACTGAACCTTTTATGTGTGTGTGTGTGTGTGTGTATGTACAGATACAGAGAGAGAGAGAGAGAGAGAGAGAGAGAGAGAAATTTATCTCAAGGAAATGGCTTACACAGTTGTAGGTGCTGGCAAGTCCCAAGTCCATAGGCCAGACATCAAGCTGGAGGCTTCTCCTGACTCACATAACTACAGGAGCTGATGAACCCAAGATCAGAAGGCAATACAGCAGGCCACTGGTTCAAGTCCAGGAACCCGAGGTTAGATGATGACAAGCCAGATGCAGGATCTAGACTGAGCAAAAAACCAGAGATCCTTACCAGGACATCCATCTATATAGCAAACAGGCCTCACCCAGAGGAAACACACTTTCAACTGATTGGCTGCTCAAAGCAGATGTCATCACAGAAGTGATTACATTATATCAGATCTCATCATGAGGGATGACTACATTGTAACTGCTAACCACTAAGAATTATAGCCCATGTGTATGGATAGGGAGACAGCTCAGGGGACAGGAGTGCATGGACGGAAGGACACAGGGAAGAGGTAACTATGCAGAGGAAGTGGGAGGGGAGCTGTTGCATTGTGGTAAATTGTAGTCAATGTCATGAGACAAAGTGTATGTGAGCTGCTGTATGGAAAGTGAATTTGCTCTGTAAACTTTCTCCCAAATCACAATTATAAAAAAAAATTTAAAAAGAAGGATTATAGCCCAACCATGTTGACACACAGTCTTAACTATCACAGACCTAGAAGGTCTTGGTATGTGTGGTGCAGTGAATTACTTAATATGACTCTTCTAGCCATGGCCTTTGTGACTCCCACCAGATGACTGACTGGGACTATGTAAATATGAGGTGCATGTGGCCCATCAAATGGATTGGATGGCTTGTTAATAATGTAAATAAGGTACATGGCATCCTTGTGGGGGTAGGACCATGGAAATAAGGGATATGGAACCCCAACATGGGGATTATTCAGTTTTGCTATCTCACTAGGTTTTAAATGAGCCATTCCAGAGGCAGAAAAGAGGATCTCACTGCCATCAAGAAAGAAGAAGCAGGAGTGGAGCACATCCTTTGGACTTGAGATCCCTGTGCTGAACCTCCTCAACCTAGGAGACATACAGAGAGAGCTATACCATTTTGGTGAGACAGAAAGAGACGATGAGAGACAGCAGCAGAGAAACGGCAGCAACAGAGGCAGCAGAACCAAGAAATCAACATGAGACAGCACAGTTGACTTCCTGGCTCATGGGGTGAGAATGCTGAGTGCCTTCAGCAGGAGGCTTGCTGGCAGAGTGGGATGCCTCTTTGGGCACCCATCATCAGAGCTAAAAGAGCTTTGGAACACTTATTGTATCAGGGCAGAAACCAAGGGGCTGCGATGCCAAGAGGCCAAGACCAGAGAGAAGTGTACCTGCAGCACAGCTGGAAGGAGCTGTTCTGATCAAAGAACTGTATCCTGAGTTGTTTCTGATCCTGAATTGTAATCTGTTACTTCCGTAATCAACCCCATAATCGTGAGTGTGGCCTGTGTGTTCTATGTGGATAATGTAATGGATTATCGAACCCAGCATAGAAGTAGAGAGTGCAGTGAGAGGGATAGTTGGTGTCAGAATTGTTAAAAAGGTTGGAAGGTGGACATCTGTGTGACCTCTACCTCATGGGAATCAGCCTTGGGCAGCTGATCTTGATCCTTTCCCCCACTTGTGAAGTTATAGGAGGTCAAACCCTACCCCTACACCATTTTTGCGGTTAGTGATCCACGTGACAGTCTCTCCATCCCTTGTCTCTCTCTCTTTCTTCTCCTTACTGTTGCTTCCCGTGGGTTTTGCTATAGAACCCCTGGCTTGTCAGAGGATGCACTGTTGCCCACAGTGACCCAGAGGCCAGGCCGCCCACTCTTCTGGAAGCAAGTACAGCCAGTGAATGAAGAACTCATTTTTTTTTTTTTTTTCTCTTGAGAAGACCACACCCCCTGCTACTCTAAGGCTGTCTGATATGGGATGTGGTATCGCTTCCTGTCACATCTACACCGGATTGCTGTCTCACTGATCTTTCTTTCTCTGCACTTCTCTTGATGTCTGCAGCCCACTTCTTTTTGAGCCCTAGCCTTTCAACTGCTGCAGCCTCCTAGTGCCCTGACCAAACCACCTCTCTTAAGAGAAGTCAAGTCACTCCTGGGTGTCTGGCTTACTTCCCAGCCTCTGGCATTGACTATCACTTTGTCTCTTATGCTCTAAATTTTCCTTTAGTATCCATGGGTGGGTGGGGCTCTAGTCCAGCAGAAGGGGAGATGCTGAGGTTGGTACTCACTTATATATCTGAATCACCACATCTTCCACCCAAAGATGAAGTCCCACCTATCCTTATCCCCTTCCCCTACAATATCACATCTAAAGGAGAAATTCTGTGTTCTCCCTTCCCAAAACATTGAGACCACTTTTTGTGAATCTATATTCTGGTCTTGATATGCACAGTCTCCTCTTGGGCCCAGGTCACATCTCAAAGCATGTATGGAACAGGCATTGAGCTGTGAGGAATATCTGAATGCTGTCTATGTCATTTTCAGGAGCTGGAGTTGGGAGGTGGAGTCTCAGTTTCCTTCCATAAAATCGTAAATGGGTAGGCACAACTGGAAAGGTAGCATTGCATTTTGTCTCAGAGAATTTTGCATTTTATCGGATTAAAATAGAAAAGCCCAAGGTGGATGAAATCTCCAACGTGAGGATGTTTGATTTTTTTGAAAGGCATGTCTTCCTTTTTCCAGAAGTCATTTTGATTTCTTTAATGATTTTTTCACTGTATTTTTCTGGAGTTTACCATATATATCTTAATGTATATGAATCAGCTTCTGATTTATACTACCTGAATTGCAGAAATATAGATACTCCTATGTATCTCTTTTTCCTTTTCCCCTTTCTGTGGTGTTATTGTTATACCTATTGTTGTTCTTAGGTGCCATTGAGTGGCTTCTGACTCATAGCAACTCTATGTACAACAGAACAAAATATTCCCCGTCCTGCACCATCCTCTCAATCTTTACTACACTTGAGCCCATCATTGCAGCCACTGTGTTACTCCATCTTATTGAGGGTCTTCTCCTTTTTCATTGACTATGCATTTTACCAAGCATGATATCCTTTTCCAAAAACTGGTCCCTTCTGACAACATGACCAAAGTACATGTGAGATGAAGTCTGGCCATTGTAAGAAGTGTGATTCTAGGAAAATAGGAAGTTGTCAGAAATGAAATGGAATGCATAAAGATTGATAACCTAGGCATTAACAAGCTGAAATGGATTGGTATCGGCCATTTTGAATTAGACAATCATATGGTCTACTGTGCCAGGAATGACAAATTGAAGAGTAGAGTCACATTCATTGTCAAAAAGAACATTTCAAGATCTAACTGAAGTACAATGCTGTCAGTGATAGGATAATATCTATATGCTTACAAGGAAAAACAGTTAATACTATTATTATGCAAATTTATGCAACAACCAGTAAAGCCAAAGATGAAGAAATTGAAGATTTTTACCCACCCTATCTAGAGAAGACAAAGTAAAGTATAATAAAATGTATAAAGACCTGTAATTAGAAAACAAAAAGGGAAATTGACCAAACATGCAATCAAGATGTATTGATAAGTACTGGTGATTGGAATGCAAAATTTGGAAACAAAGAAGTATTCATAGTTGGAAAATGTGACCTTGGTAAAAGAAATGACCTTGGAGACCACATGATAGAATTTTGCAAGACTAGTGACTTATTCATTGCAAATACCTTTTCTCAACAACATAAACAGTAATTATACACATGGACCTTGCCAGATGGAAATACACAGGAATCAAATCAACCACATAGTGGGAAGAGGCAATAGAGAACTCAATATCATCAGTCAGAACAACGCCAGGGACCATCTGTGTAACAGACCATCAACTACTCATCTGAAAGTTCAGGTGGAAGCTGATGAAAATTAAAACAAATCCATGAGAGCCAAAATACAACCTTGATTATATCCCACCTGAAATTAGAGACCATCAGAAGAATGAATCTGATGCATTAAACGCCAATTACTGAAGACCAGAGGAGTTGTTGGATGACATCAAGAACATCGTATATGAAGAAAAAAAAAAAAAAAAAAAAAAAACCCAACTCACTGCTGTCGAGTTGATTCGACTCATAGCAATCCCTCCTTGGGTTTCTGAGGCAATATCTGTATGGAAGTAGATTTGTCCAATCTTCCTTCCAAGGAGTAGCTAGTGGGTTTGAACTGTCAGCCTTCTGGTTAGAAGTCAAATGCCTTAGGCACCACGCCACCAGAGCAAAAAGTCATTGCAAAGACAGGAATGTAATAAAAGACCAAAACGGATATCAGAAGAGACTCTGAAAGTTGCTCTTGAAAGGACAGTAGCTAAAATGAAAGAAAGAAATAATGAAATAAAATATCTGAACAGAAGATTTTAAAGGGCAGCTCAAAAAGACAAAATATTATAAATACTAAAATATTATAAATATTACGCATCAACCACCAAGGCCAAAGATGAGGAAATTGAAGATTTTTATCAACTTCTGTAGTCTGAAATTGATTGAACGTGCAGTCAAGATGTGTTGATTATCACTGGTGACTGGAATGCAAAATTGGGAAACAAGAATCACCAGTAGTTGGAAAATGTGGCCTTGGTGACAGAAATAATGCTGGAGATTGCATGATAGAATTTTGCAAGACCAACGACTTACTCATTGCAAATTACCAGGTAAGAAGAGGGACCCAGGCCCCCCGCAAGAGTCAGGAAAGCGGGGCGGGAAGTAAAGCCAGAGGGAATGACAGAGCCAGCAGTGGCAGAGAACCAGGTAAGGGGAGGGATCCAAGCCCCACCCCCAAAAGCCACTGCTTTCCCCTGCCTTTCTGGCAATTGGGGGTGGAGCCTGGTCCCTCCCCTTACCTGGATCCCTGCTGCTGTTAGCTCTGTTGTGCCCTCTGGCTTTGTTTTTCCCCACTTTCTATGTACAGGTTTCTTTCTATGTACAGGTTTCTTTCTATATACAGGTTCCTCATGAGCACAATTAAGTGCTCTGAAATTCCCATTCTTCTCAATGCTATCTACAGGTTGTTGTGATTCACACAATCACATGTTTGAATTGCATTGAATAAGTGCAGAATTCTATCATGTGGTCTCTGGTGTCATTTCATTCTCCAAGGCCATATTTTCCAACCATGAATACTTTGTTTCCAAATTTCATATTCCAATCACCAATAATTATCAGTACATCTTCATTGCTTATTTGATTAATTTCAGACTGCAGAAGTTGTTAAAAATCCTTTTTTTTTTTCTTTTTTAATTGTGATTTAGGTGAAGGTTTACAGAGCAAATTCACTTTCCATACAGCAGTTCACATATACTTTGTCTCGTGACATTGACCACAGTTTACCACAATGCAACAGCTCCCCTCCCACTTCCTCCCCATAGTTATCTCTTCCCTGTGTCCTTCCCTCCATGCAC
>NW_006921851.1:2050329-2050892 GCF_000298275.1 Orycteropus afer afer | reverse complement strand
ATGGCTGGGTCAAATGGTATTTCTAATTCCAACTTTTGAAGAAATTACCATACTGCTTTCCACAATGGTTGTACCATTTTACAGTCCTACCAGCAGTGTATGAGAGTCCCAATCTCTCTACATCCTCGCCAGCATTTGTTATTTTCTGTCTTGTAGAACTTTGCTACTAGTGCTGGAGCAAGATGGTATCTTATTGTTGTTTTGATTTGCATCTCTCTAATATCCTCCTTGGTGAAGTGTCTATTTATGTCTTCTGCCCATTTTTAAATTGGATTGTTTGTCTTTTTGTTATTAAGGTGTTGGAGTGTTCTATAAATTCTAGAGATAAGACCCCTGTCAGATGTCATTACCAAATATTTTTTCCCAATCTGTATGTTCTCTTTTGAGTCTTTTGTAGAAGTCTTTGGAAGCACATAAAAATTTAATTTTTAGAAGATCCCAATCATCTGGTTCCTCTTCTGTTCTTTATGCATTTTGAGTTATGCTTGATAGTCTATTTATGCCATATATTAGGGCCCTTAAATTTGCCCCTAGATTTTCCTTGAGGAACTGTGTAGTTTTAG
>NW_006921851.1:2018801-2020896 GCF_000298275.1 Orycteropus afer afer | reverse complement strand
GGGGGAAAGAATAAGAAAAAACAAGAAAACCTGCAATATCTGGGGATAGGGCACTAAGACAAAAAAAGTAGAGAAGGAAAATAATGAAGGACAAACATGGGAAAAATGCAAGAAGAAAAACAAGGAATGGTGTTACGCACGAGAAAAAGGTTGGGGGGAACTTAAATATTTAAAAAGAAAAAATTTCAACCAGGAACAGGGAAAAAAAAAATGCTGAAAACCAGTACATAGGAGGGATAGATTAAGAATAAGAATAAAAAGGGAAAAAGTATTAATAATAATAGTTGTTTTAAAACAGACAAATACAAGCAAACTAATCACCAGAAAACAGAAAGCGAAAAAGAAAAAAATAGAAAAATAGAAAAAAAAAAAAAATCGGTGTTGGTTCAGGTAGGGCACCCAGGCTCTGTCAGAGCGCACAGACTGTGATGGAGTTCCTGTGGGCCCAGAAGATAGGTGGAAATGGGGGATGGCCACACTTCCGTTCACCAAGTGGGTGTGGGGTATAAGAGTAACAAGTGGAATGTTGTACCATTTCAGTCTTGCAGGTCCTGAGTGTCCTTGGGGTTGCTGAAAAGCAGAACGTGTTCTTAAGCCCCAGGAATCTGCAAGGGTGCTGTCTCTTTAAATATCCAAAATAGTCAAGCCGCTTTTAAACCTTCAAAATGGCGGTGTCCGCAGACCGGCAAAAGTCCACAGCTCAGTCCACTTTTCTCTTCACCTTCTCTGTTTATTCCCCAGCCACCAGAGCAGTCCTCTGTGCAGTCCCTGGCTAGCAGGGCTGATTTTTAAGTTAATTCTTAGGTCCTACCACCACTTGGGAATCTCCAAGCTGTCTGTGCTGTCAGGATCGCTCAGGATCATTGCTAGACCGCAGCTCCATATATCTCCTTTTTTGGTATTTTCACACAAATTGCTCTGCTAGTTGGGGTTTAGTCCACTTCTATATTCTTCCCATCAAGGCTCAGGGGTCCAAGATTATTTTCTGTGTCTGTGTTAATTGGTTTCCCTTTTCTTTGTTGAAGAGGGTCTGTGCAGTCTTTCTGCCTAGTCCGCCATCTTCCCGGAACTCCCTAGATGTTGGTAAAAATCTTAAATGTCTTCATCTTTCTCTTTGGTGATTGGTGTGTAAATTTGAATAATAGTCATATTAACTGGTCTTCCTTGTAGGCATATGGATATTATCCTGTCACTGACAGCACTATACTTCAGGATAGATCTTGAAATGTTGTTTTTGATGATGAATGTAATGCCATTCCTCTTAAATTTCTCAAACCTGATATACTAGACCATATAATCGTCCAATTAAAAATGACCACTACCAGTCCATTTCAGCACACTAATACCAATAATGTTGATCTTTATGCATTCCAGTTCATTTTTTACAGCTTCCATTTTTCATAGATTCATACTTCAATCCTTGTTCCAATTATTAATAAATGTTTTCATGCGTTTCTTCTAATTTTCAGTTGTGCCCCATCAGCAAATGAAGGTCCCAAAAGCTTTACTCTATTCACGTCATTAAGGTCAACTCTACTTTGAGGAGGAAGCTCTTCCTCAGTCATATTTTGAGTGCTTTCCAACCTGAGGCACTCTTCCTCCAGCACTATATCAGACAGTGTTTCATTGCTTTTCATAAAGATTTCCAGTAATATATCAGATAGTGTTTCACTGCTATTCATAAGGTTTTCACTGGCCAGTTTTTCCAGAAGTGAATGGTATTGTCCTTCTTCCCAGTCTGTCTTAGTCTGGGAGCTCTTCTGAAACCTCCACTATGAGTGACCCTCCCGATGTTTTAAATACCTATGGCATAGCAAGCCTCCAGCCTCAAAGCAACATGCAAGCCACTATATATATATATGTGAATATATATATATATATAGTATATATATTCTGGTAGCATAATGGCTAAGGCACTTGACTGCTAACCAGAAGGCTGGCGGTTCAAACCCACCAGCCACTCCTTGGAAGGAAGATGAGGCAATCTACTTCCGTAGTGATACTGCCTCGGAAACCCAAGGCTGGGTCACTATGACTCGGGTCCGACTCGACGGCACATAACAACAACAACAACAACAATATATATATACTATAT
>NW_006921851.1:2012579-2013166 GCF_000298275.1 Orycteropus afer afer | reverse complement strand
TTCTTCATTCTTCTTTGCTCTGGATGAGGAGAGACCCATCATTGCATCTAGATGGCTGCTTGCAAGCTTTTAAGATCCCGGTCGCTACTCGCCAAAGTAGGAGGTAGAACAATGTTTTATATAGTATGTTATGCCAATTAAGCTTGATGTCCCCTGTGACTATGGTCCCGAGCCCACAGGTTCAACTACTTGGTCCCTCTGGGTAGCTGGGTGTGACCAAGAAGTGACTACAAACTTGTCCCTTGTCAGCTCTACTATACACCTGGGAATTCAGATCATACAAATACACTTATAGCACCATTGTCTGCCAACCCTATACATGTTCTTGGGTACACTCCCTGCTTCATAGGCATACCTAATAGTTCAGCCTGTCTGTCCATCTATCCACCCACATACCCATGTTTGCCTCCACTGACAATGCAACACTGTATGTGCAAAAGGGTTCATCTTTGTTGTCTGTACCTCCCATGTATGTCTTCCTCTTCCTCAATGCCACCATGTTGATCACTCATATTTGGTACATTGCCCTTCTCTTCACCCAAATCAATACTTATCTCTACTTATCTAACAGTGTTCTCTCCCCTCCC
>NW_006921851.1:2010224-2012440 GCF_000298275.1 Orycteropus afer afer | reverse complement strand
TAATTGCTTTTAAATGAAGAAAGGAGAAAAATAGGCATTTCTGCTGTCTTTTGTAATTACATGTATTAGGCTGGGTTCTCTGGAGAAGCAGAACCAGTAAAGTTTATATAAACATATAAGGAAAGAGAAATTTATCTTAGGAAAATGGCTCACACACTTATAGTTCTTATAGTTCTTGGATCAAACATCAAGCTGGAGGCTTTTCCCAACTCATGCAGCTGCAGGGGCTAATGATCTCAAGGTTGGAAGACAGTATACCGGATATTGACTCCAACGAATGATGAATCCAAGATCTCCAGGCCAGAATAGTAGATTGTTTGCTCATGGTCAGTTGGAGGCAGCACAACAGGATCCCGATACACAGAAGAGTGTCTCTTTTCTCAGGATGTCCATAAATATATTGGAAGCAGGCCACACTCCTTCAGAAACTCCCTATCAATGGATTGACACTGAAAACATATATATCTGATCCCATCATGGGAATAACCCACATCACAACTGCTTAAACCACACATAATTTTGGTCCAGCCAAGTTGACACACAGCTCCAACTATCACATTACATAATTAACTTTATCAGTGCTTTTTCTTTCTCTCTCTCTCTCTCTCTCTCTGTGTGTGTGTGTATTCAAATGATCATCTGTGGTCACTTACTTTTAGCCTGAATAATATCTTTTACCATTTCTTGTAAGGCAGGTTTGTTTACCAGAAACAAATTCTAACAGTTTTTGTTTATCAGCAATGTATTAATTTTGCCTTCATTTTTGAAAGATAACTTTTCTGGATATAGAATTCTTTATTGACAGTTTTTTTTTTTTTTTTAATATGTTATCCCACTGCCTTCTTGCTTCCATTGTTTTACTGAGATGTTACCTATAAATCTTATTCACATTCTCAGTGATCTTGCTGCTTTCAATATTTTCTCCTCGTCTTTGACTTTCAGCATTTTTACTATGATGTATCCATTTGTGAATCTTCTGAGGAGTGGCTAGTGGGTTTGAACCATCAGCCTTCTGGTTAGCAGTCAAGTGCCTTAGGTTCTATGCTACCGGAACTCCTTTGAGAAGAGATTAGTATCTATCTAATCTTGTGCCCTGTTCCTTCCTCTTAATGCCAATAGAAGCAACATTCAAGAAATCAAACAATGAATTTCATTGGGAAATCTGCTGAAAAAGATGTCTTTAAATTGGTGAGGAGCAAAGATGTCACTTTGAAGACTAAGTTGCACCTGATTGAAGCTTTAGCATTTGCAATCACCTCATATGTATGTGAAATGTGTACAATGAATAAAGAAGCTCTCTTCCCACTTCCTCCCCATAGTTCCCTCTTCCCTGTGTCCATTCTTCCCATGCACTCTGTCCCCCAAGCTGTCTCCTTGTGCATGCATAGCCCTTCTCTTCTCCCATGATTGTTCTCTCCAAGGAGTGTATCTATCTAATGTAAATGTTCAGCTCATATACTTGTCTTTTGTTTGGCTGGAAGCCACAGGAGTGGGTTCAATTCCAGACCTGAAGGGCAGCTAGGGGCCATAGTCTCATTGGTTCCACCAGGCTCTATCAGACCAGCAAACCTGGTCCCTTCCCCCCCACACCCCAATGATTTTGAGTTTTGTTCCACATTTTCTCCCAGTCTATTCAGGATCTCCTACATAGATCCCCCTCTGAGTGGTTGACAGTGGTAGCCAGGCACCACCTAGTTCTTCTGGTCTTACAGTCATATAGGCCGAGGATCACATGGTGTACCAGTCACTAGGACTAGTTGTTTCATGCATCTTTGGTTTTCTTCATTCTCCTTTGCTCTGGACGAGGAGAGACCCATCATTGCATCTAGATGGCCACTTGCAAGCTTTTAAGATCCCAGTCGCTACTCGTACAGGCATGGCTTGTAAGAAGAACCCCAACTCCACTTGTTGGGTGGAAACTTAGTATTTGTCCCACGACCTTCTCTACACCCCCAAACTGCCATTCTGACTCCCAATGATGAACCTCAAGGCTCATGGAAAGGAAATATAATTCTTCCTTACAAAAGCACTGGAGATTCATGGAGAAGAGGTTGCGCTAATGCAGGCACAGCATGGGAGCTGGTCCCATCCTGCCTAACAGGTGCTCATTACATAATTCTAAATGACTAGCTCTGGTAGCATAGTGGCTAAGGCACTTGACTGCTAACCAGAAGGCTGGCGGTTCAAACCCACCAGCCACTCCTTGGAAGGAAGAT
>NW_006921851.1:2008044-2010124 GCF_000298275.1 Orycteropus afer afer | reverse complement strand
GAAGATGGGGCAATCTACTTCCATAGTGATACTGCCTCGGAAACCCAAGGAGGGGTTGCTATGAGTCGGGTCTGACTCGACGGCACATAACAACAGCAACAACAAGGTGCACCCATTGTACCTGCATCTACTAGAGATTTCTCAGTTCCTTGGTGAACTCAAACTCTGGGCTCATGCCAATGTGGATCATTACTCTGGGATTATTCTGGACTTGGTACAAAGTGGGAACTCTGGTGGTACAGTGCCTAAGGCATTTTGACTGCTGACCAGAAGATTAGCAGTTCAAACCCACTAGCTGCTCCAGGGAAGGAAGATGAGATAATCTACTTCCATAAAGATTTACCACCTTGGAAACCCAATGGGGGTCATTATGAATTGGAATAGATTCGATGCCTGTGGATTTGGGTTTTTTGGTTTTTGGTACAAAATGAGTGAGAAGCAGAGTGTGGGAGGGACTGTCACCTGTTTTGAACCTGGAACCAGGACAGGTTACATGTCACAGTATGGGAAATGCAGCACTATAATCACCAGCCTGTGGTGCTTCTGTGGCTGCTGTGGGGAAGTGCAGGGTCTGGCCTGGATGCTATGCCAGAAATGGCTACAACAATACTGTTTTTTACCTAAGGCTGTCTCAAGAAGTTTCCATTGGAATATGTGTTTAGGAAAGCTGAAAGATACCAGGAACTGGTCTGGTCTATTCTCTCCTCATGTAAAATGAGAATGCTGTATGTAACCCATTGTGCTTTCTTTTTTAGGGGGCAGGGGTGGTCTATTGCAGTGGTTCCCAACATTGGCTGAACATTGGAATCGTCAGGACATTTACAAATACTAGTATCCAGGCTGCACCCTAGACCAATTAAATCAGAAACTGCTTGATCCAGTCATGGGTGTTTCTTTGTTTAAGCCTCCCCCTCGCCCCAGTGATTCCAAGGTGCAGCCAAGCTTGAGTATCACTGGCCTGCAGGCAGTATGAGCCACATGTACGACAAGTCTTTAGTGTTCTCACCTGCACACCTGCTTTCTCTGTTTCTCTGGTTTCTATCTTCCATCTTAATTTAGATTCTCTCTGATCCTTATTCTCATGTTTTCCATATGGGCATTTAAGATGGCCTTTAATTTAAACATAGCCTTTTATGACCATAGTCTCTGACGTGATGCACATTTGCAATGATAGGAAACTGTGCTGCTGCATGAATGGATGAATGAGAACAGTACTATTAAAAAGCAGAAAACGACATTGAATTGCAGTGGTGTCTTATTTATCCCCAAAGTGATATTTGAGAAAAGCAAGTTTGATTACAGAAGGAAAAGCTATAAATGGAGAATTTTATGGAAATTTTAAGGGGGTCTTCAAGACATTTTCAATATATTTTGGGATATAGTGATCCTGGTATTTGTGCTTAATTTCACTTTAAAATGTTTATTTTCACTTAAAGTAATTACATTTTCTTAATAAACATGAATCCCTAACTGTGTCTTTATCCAATGATTAGGGGAAATTTTTACCTCATAAATGAGACAAAGAAAGAGGAAAGGAAATGTGGGAGGGAACTTCCTCAGCTACCAAAGACTTGGAGTATAGAAAGGAAAGAGGAAATGGGTAAAATTCATCAGGCTGAAAGTGGAGAGAGGCAGATGCAAAGTATGTCGATGGGTTGGAACAGTCTGGGTGGGGTGCTGGCATAAGCACAGATGTGTATACCCTTTCCACGGAGGGAGGGAGACGTGGGCAATCAGAGATCCTCTACCCATCAGGGTGACCAGCTGCCCAGTTTGCCCAGTACTGAGAGTTTTCTTGGGATGTGGGGCTTCTAGTTTTAAAACTGGACAGTTTCAAGCAAACCCAGACTTACTAGGCATCCTGATTTCTGGCCGATGACCTACTGGGTGCTGGCTTACTAATTTTTGTTTGGAGGTATTTGGTGGCAGGAAAGGGGAGTGAAGGAGTTTTAGGATAGGGTAGGAATTTTGATCTTTCTATAAGTGAAATATTTTTTTTTCTTTTTTAAAAATGCATTTTATTGAAATATAATTTAGGTACAGTGAAATACACAAAACTAAAGTGACATAGGTCAATGCA
>NW_006921851.1:1995111-2003057 GCF_000298275.1 Orycteropus afer afer | reverse complement strand
TCATTGTTGTTTTGATTTGCATCTCTCTAATAGTTAATGATTGTGAGCATTTCTTCATATGTTTGTTGGCTGCCTGAATATCCTCTTTGGTGAAGTGTCTATTCATGTCTTCTGCCCATGTTTTAATTGGACTGTTTGTCTTTTTGTTATTGAGGTGTTGGAGTTTTCTATAAATTCTAAAGATAAGTCCGTTGTCAAATGTCTCATTGCCAAATATTTTTCCCAGTCTGTAGGTTCTCTTTTGACTCTTTTGGAGAAGTCTTTGGAAGCATATAAAAATTTAATTTTTAGAAGGTCCCATTCATCTAGTTTCTCTTCTATTGTTTGTGCATTTGAGATTATGCTTGATAGTCTATTTATGCCATATATCTAATACTGGGTATATCTTTACATTTATTCTAAGGAACCTTAGAAAAAAAGGTGGGTGAGTGAAAGAAGGGGTTTGTCTAGGAATATGATACAGAGAGAAGAAATACTGGGGCGGAGGTATTTCTGTTCTAAGACAGAAGGCTTTTTGGCTTCTTAGAGATATCTATCTCAAATGTTGTCTTTCCACTAAACTAGGACTTACATGAAGGACAAAGACATTGTCTTTCATCTTTGTATCCCTCTTGTCTGTAGTGCCTGATATACTTAAGTGTCTAGTAAATGTTTGTTGAATTAAATCCAGCCAAGAGTAAGCACAAGCACATATTGGATTCCCTGGGTGGTACAAAGGATAGCTTGGTTGCTAACTGAAAGTTTAGTGGTTCCAGTCCACTCAGAGGCACCTCAGAAGAAAGGCCTAGCAATCTATTTCCTAAAAACCCACCCTGAATACCCTACTGAGCTTAGTTCTACTCTGACACACATGGGGTTGCCATGAGTTGGAATTGACTGGATGGCAACTGGTACTGGTAGCTCTATATTAAGTGATATGAATATTTACAAATGGTTCAAAAGATTGTCTTCATAATGTTGTCTTAAGATATTGTTGAGAATATAAAACATACACTCAAAGTATTAATAACTACAGAATAATATAAAAATAACTTGTGAAAGCAAAGTATCATGTTGTATTGGGGTTCAGGTTGTTGTTATTTGCCATCGATTTGGACCTGACTCATAGTGACTCCTCCTTGGGTTTTCGAGGCAGTATCACTACGGAAGTAGATTGCCCAACCTTCCTTCAGAGGAGTAGCTGGTAGGTTTGAACCGCTAGCCTTCTTGTTACCAGTCAAGTGCTTTAGGCACTATGCTACCAGAGCTCCCTTCAATTCAAACTTAATTCAAATAACAATAGCAAGGATAATAAGCCAAGGGCACTACTTTTTCAACCTTTATAAGCTCTGGTGGTGCAGTGCCTAAAGCATTTGACTGGTGAAGCAAATCTACTTCCATAAATATTTACCACTTTGGAAGCCCTGTGGAGGTCACTATGAGTCGTGATCGACTTGATGGCAGTGGGTTTGGTTTTATAAGCTATGTGGAGTCTGTATAGGGTTAGGGAATAGAGTCAGAAGAAAGAGAGAAAGAGAGGGTAGAAAAAGAGTAAGTGAGTTTGGGCCAAGTTATGCTGGGGTAACAAATGACTCCAAACTTGAGTAATATACAATGACAGGAATTTATCTGTCTCTCATACTGCATATCCATCACAAAAGCTGTGGCTTGGCTTCATGTCTTGTTTGTTTTGAGAGCCCAGGCTGAAAGAAAAGTCCCTATCTAAGTCATTGTGTCAGACCACAGGATACCTCTTCAAGCTTCCCTCACAAGGTGCACACTTAATTTCTGGGAAAAGCAAACCACTGACCAGCCTGATGCTTGTGGATTGGGGGTATAGAATCCTCCAAAGGGAACTAGAGAGCCCATGATGATTTCATTACAATTTAAATACCACTACCTTGAACTCTCATTGTCTTTACTGTTACCAAGAAACAAACTCATAGCTGTAGAATCAAATTCTGACTCATTTCGGCCATACAGGACAGAGTAGAACTGCCCCATAGGGTTTCCAAAGCTGTAAATCTTTACAGAAGCAGACTGCCACATCTTTTCTCTCACCGAGAGGCTAGTGGATTTGAACTGATTATTTTTATAACTTCATGCAGTTCTATATAATATAGTTCACAAATCTTGATGTTGACACAAGCAAATTCAAGCTCATATGGATCTTAAAATTTGAATATCAGAAGACAAGCAGAATGATGTGTAGAAGGAAAAACATAGTAGAGCAAAGTGTAGCCTGTATTGGGACCTTTGATCTTAGAAGTTAGAAGCTTAGAGATTTCTAGTTGTGAATATTGTAAATATTCTGAACAAAGGGCAATTTACTGCACTACCCTTGAATAACCAACGTCCTAACGTTTGCTTCTTAGTTAACTTGAAATCAAAATCTGATTCCCTGTTAAAGAGGAGCTTGGATTTCTGATTTCACATTTCCCTTCTCAAAAGATCAATAACTGAGTGACCTTGTACATGTGATTTTCTCTCTGTGCTCATTCCCTCATTTTTAGGATGAGATGGTTGGACTGTATCCAACCCATTGCTGTCAAATAGATTCCAGCTTATAACGACCCTATAGGACAGAATACAACTGCCTCATAGGAATTCCAATGCTGTTATCTTTACGGAGACAGATTGCCACATCTTTTTCCTGTACCGTGTCTGGTGGGTTTGAACCACCCACCTTCAATTTAGCAGCCGAGTATGGAACCATTGTGCCACCAGAGCTCCTCTGGACTATACCAGTGGTTCTTGGTTAGGGATGTATATTAGTCACCCAGTACTTAGCCCCAGAAATTTTGATTCAGGAATTCTCCAATAGGCTCTGGGAACTTACACAAACACACACACAGAGCCCCTGGGGATGCTGATGTTCCAAGGTGGTTGGACTATACCTGACCCATTGCTATCGAGTCAGTTCTGACTCACAGCAACCCTATAGGACCCTACAGGACAGAGTAGAACTGCCTCATAAGGGTTTCCAAGGCTGTAATCTTTACAGAAGCAGTTTGCCATATGAGTGGTGCCACATCTTTGATATTATGAAAAATATATGAAACTCTCCATAGATTAGTAGTATGCACAAGTAAGCCCATACTTACCTTGCTTATTGGACACTCTGTCCCTGTCAGGAATTATAAATTTTAAAAGAGGTTTTGATTCTGTAGGAAGATGCTGTGGGGTTTGGAGAGAGACAGATGCCAGCCATAGAAATCTTTGATTGATGTGGTTAAAAAAAAAAAAAAAAAAAGTGAAATTGTTTATTACAGATTAGTAAATCAGCACAAGTAAGCCCATGCTTACCTTGCTTATTGGGTAATCCAACACTGCCCACATCTCTAGGTTCATCTCTGGAGAAGAAGTATATGGCAGGCTTAGGAGGGCTCAAGAAACAAATGTTATAGTTGTTAGTTGCCATAAGTTGATTCCAACTCATAGTGATCCCATACATGCAGAACAGAACTGCTCATGGGGTTTTCAAGGTTGTAAACTTCCAGAAGCAGATTGCCTGGCCTATCTTCTGAGGTGCCTCCGGGTTGGTTTGAACCACCAACCTTGGTGTTAGTAGGCAGTTGCTTAACTGTGCCACCAAGGGACTCCCCCAGCCTCTGATATTGCAGAGTTGTGAAGTTTCAGTAGGCAATGAAGCAATATAGTTTAATTGGCTAAAACTTGTTAGGCAGAGAGAGAGGCTACATTCCTTGGACTCTACTTTCTTGTCTCCAGATCACATGGCAGATATGTCTGTGCCCACCACAATTCTGGCATATGGTGAGTGCTCACTAAATGTGGCCAAATACACCATCATTATTCATTTTGAAGCATTACTGCTGCCTGCCGCTTTCCCTTGCTCATGGTGTGGCGTGTTGGAGCTGGACCTCGGCACAATCCCTGCCCTCTGCATTGTCAGCACCATGCACCAAGTCCAAACAGTGATGGAATCTCCTAACAAGGCAGCTTCTGTTGTCAGGTACCCATCACACATGTTAATTAGCAAGCATATAATGAGCTGCCTGGTCAGAGTCCCTGATAGCTCCCTTTTGCTTCTTCCTAGATTAGGAAGGTTGGGCAATCTACTTACGTAGTGATACCCCTTGGAAACCCAAGGAGGGGTCGCTGTGAGTCGAGTCCAACTCTACAGCACACAACAACAACAGATTAGAGAGGCTGGCAGCCAGAAATGTGGGGGTATGAGACTATGGCTACAAGCTCACTCAGGGAAAAGCAGCAGATGATAGATAGTGAGGGAGGAACCAGAGATCAAATCAGAACAGTAATTACTTGTGTACAGATTATTTAATTTACAGAGCCATGCACTGGCCACCAAGGAAAGTTCTCCATTTGTGGGAACTGGGTGAGAAAACAAGCTAAAACCTCATTCCTTCCCATCTCCAACACC
Organism: Orycteropus afer afer; assembly: GCF_000298275.1. Lineage (NCBI taxonomy): Eukaryota > Metazoa > Chordata > Mammalia > Tubulidentata > Orycteropodidae > Orycteropus > Orycteropus afer. The sequence continues at coordinate 1,998,676 of NW_006921851.1, read as the reverse complement.
ACCACTGTACTCAATGAAAACTCTTCTAAGTTGTAACTAATCTTTAAAGCATGGGAAGGGGATGAGGGGCAGCAAGAAGAATAATTAATAAAAATCAGTGGTGCCTGCTGGTACACACTGGGCCCCCTCATCATTACACAACCCTTTACAGGGGAAGGAACTCGGGGTCAACATCTTAAGTAATTTGCTTAAGATCATTAAAGTAGAGAGTAAAACCAACCAAAACCAAATTCACTGCCGTCAGGTCGGATCCGACTCGTAGTCACCTCTCCTTGGGTTTCCGAGGCAGTATCTCTACGGAAGTAGATTGCCCAACCTTTCTTCCGAGGAGTGGCTTTTGGGTTTGGTTTGAAGTAGAGAGTAGGGAATACAATTCAAACCCTGTCTGATTCTAAAATCAACGGGTTGCCCACTGTACAGCCCTTCTCCCATTTAAATGATGAGGCAATGTTCTGATTACAAAGGCCACATATTGTATGATTTCATTCGTATGAAATAGCCAGAATAGGCTATAAAGATGGAAAGAGATTAGTGGTTGCCAGGGATTGGGGGAAGGAGAGGACAGTAACAGCTGATGGGTATGGGTTTCTTTTTGGGTGATCTACAGACTATGGTGATGGGTACAACTCTGACTTCACCAAAAAACAATTATACACTTTGAATGGGTAAAGTGTATGGCAGGTGAATTATATCTTAATAATGCTGTTTATTAAAAAAAAAAAAAACAAAAAACAAAAAACAGAGGGGGTTGGGGAGAGACACCTTTTTCAATTGTTAAAATGCTTTAGAAGTTTTAGGTTATGTATTCAATTTGTAGAAATGTCCGTTGGTATGGAATCCCTGTAACTCACAAATCCTGACAAACGTTGCTCTTGTAGCTCTCAAGAACTCTGGGACCCTTGCACTTGACTGCCTGAGCCTGGGGCCTGGGGCGGTGCCGGGGACCAGGGATCAGGGACCGGGGCGGGGCAAGCACAGCAGGGTTGCTCCTGGGGCTTCTGAGGTTCCATAGATGCCTTCTCACCGCCTGTAGCTGTTGTGCTCCTTCCTCAAGCTGAAAAACTGCTGCAGTGGTTTGTGTTTTAATCAGGGCTGAAGAGTTGCTGTGTGACCTCGTGGTTCCACCCGTGTGACACCCTCCGTTAGGAAGAAGGGAGCCGCCCAGAGGCTCTGCCAGCCTTGCGCGTGTATGTGTCTGTGTGTGTGTGTGTGGGGGGCGGTTCTGACAGTTCAGGCATCCGTCCTGGTGGGGAGCCCCTACGGTGATGTACTCGTTGGCCCCATCCTCTACGCGTCCACAGGAGCCCGGGCACAGTTAGCCGGCTTCTGAGAAAGCTGCGTGCGTTCCCAGCATTTCTCACGACATCTCCTTCCCCTGCCTCGACACCTACAGCCCCCGCCCATAGTGAGCCTTCCTTTTCTGAGCTCCCACGCTGCTTGTCAGACATACTTGCCCCATGGTTATGTCTGAAGTTGTGCTTTGTTTCCACAGCTTGATAGAAACCTTCTTAAGGACAGAAATGATGACTTTTGCCACACTTTAGCCTCAACACTTAAACAAACAGACAACCCACAAAGGCAGCACCCATGAAAAATTCTTGGTTGGTTGATTAGAGGAGGTCAGTAAAGTCCCCAGGTCCTTCTCCCTAACACCACTGCCTGAGTTCCAAGCCAGAGGCGTCGGTGGCAGCGAGCAGAGCCATGGCCTGCCAGTCTCTGGGAACCGGAGATTTCTTGAGTCATTCTGCTGCAGTCCCAGCATTGGCCAGAAAAATCACCCAGATGGGACTGCAGGTGGGTTTGGGGAAGCTTTCTGTTCTTTACTTTCCCCCAGTTTCTACTTTCCCTTAAGACTTCTGAGTCTCTGTGGCTTGTTCCATGGTTGTGGCCACAGTTTGAGATCCCCAAATGGGGATTCTTTAATACCTGAGCTACACTTACTAAAATTGACTATTATCTCCTGGGTTGTTGGTTCCCACCAGCTGGCAGGCTGTTAATCTCTTTGACACTCAGGGCAAAGAATACTGACACATTAGATGCCAGCTGAGTTTTGCATATGTATATTAATACATACATACATATGTTTAGGAGCCCTGGTGGTGCAGTAGTTAAAGACTCGGCTGCTAAGGTCGATGGTTCAAACCCACTGGAGGAGAAAATATATATTTATTTATATTTTTTTTGTGTGTGTACTCATTGGATCCTCACAGTAATCCTGTGGGGCCGGTTCAATTATTAGTAAGCCTATTTTGCAGATGAAAACTGAGGCATAGAGTAGTTAAATGGCTTGTCCAAAAGCACACAGGTGAAATTTTAGAAAAGTTCCTTGTATAGAAAGGCATCATTTTAAAAGGATGAATGTAGATTTTCGTACTTTGCAGTGTGCTTAGGAAGCTGAATCCAGTTAGTCTAAGAGAGGACATGCTTGGGGCAGGAAAAAAAAAATTGTGCCCCAATATGGTTTGTGTTGATTTCCATTTAATTGTGAAGACTCATCCATTTTAAGCAACAACCTGGGCCAACTGCCCATCACCTTCTGCTCAGCAGTGCCTTTGAGATGGCATTAGACTACAGACATTCAGAATTTGAGCACCCCTGGCCTGTCAGCTCTGGGCTGTAGGTGAGCCCAGCCTGGGCCCAGTATGGCTCTCAGATGGCTACCCCAGAGCCTTGGAGTGTGTCTAGGGTGAGTAGGAACTTGGGCTCAAAGGGAAGATGCAGTAGGGAGCCTTGCAGAATACAGGCTCCTTCTATTGCTCCTCTGTTGTCTCCTAACCTTACTTATCTTACCTAGCCACAGCCTTACTCCTTTCATGAAGAATTTTTCTACTACTTTCTTCCAAAGCATTCACTTCCTTCTGGCCACTTCTGTAGTGGTTGTTGTCTGTACTGCCTGCTTGTTCCTTGTCTCTAGATTTCCTTCCCACCAGCACTAAAGTCCACAAGGTTTTGGGGGTCTGTGTTTTTTGTTTTTCTTGTGTCCCAGCAGCCCAGCATGAAGCTGGCACAGAGACTAGAATAGGAAGAACTGAGGGATATAGAGCAAGTGATATTATAATAGATTGCTGAGACCTCCAAAAGATTGAGCGAAGATTTATATAAGAGGAGAAGCCTGTCCTGTTTTGGTTTTTAAATTAAAAACCAAAAGAGGAAATGGACCCTTCACAAGGGCTAAACTGTTTCTATTGAAGGTTAATAATGTTATCTCCCAGATAAAGGGTTTTCTGCTTCTTAGGTCTGAGGTGATTTCTCCTTGATTGGCCAATGAATCTGTATGAGACATTCATTTAGAGACTGTGGGTATTCAGAAAGTGTGTACTCTCAAACAACTACAGTTTATTATTGTTGTTATGGTTATTAGCTGCCATTGAGTTGACTCCTGCCTATGGTGACCTTACATACAACAGAACAAAATGTTGCCCATTCTTTTTTTTTTTTTTTTAAGTTTTTAATTATTATTTTTTTTTTTTTTTAAATTGTGATTTGGGTGAAGATTTACAGAGCAAATTCACTTTCCATACAGCAGTTCACATATACTTTGTCTCATGTCATTGACCACAGTTTA
>NW_006921851.1:1994413-1995011 GCF_000298275.1 Orycteropus afer afer | reverse complement strand
TGTTCCCTCCTCTCCCCTCCCACCCCTGGCAACCAACAAAGTTTCCCTCCATATATGAACCTTTCCTTGACCCTCCATAACAATGAACTAATACTATATTTGTCCTTCCGTGATTGACTTATTTCACTCAGCATAATGTCCTCCAAGTTCATCCATATTATGTGGTGTTTTGCAGACTCTACATTATGCTTTAGTTCTGCATAGCATTCCATTGTGTATGTACCATAATTTGGTCATTCATTCTTCCGTTTATGGGCATGTAGGTTGTTTCCATCTTTTTGCTATTGTAAATAGTGCTGTGATGAACATGCGCGTGCATGTATCTGTTCCTATCCTGGCTTGCACCTCTCTAGGATATATACCTAGTAATGGGATTGCTGGGTCAGACGGTATCTCCAATTCCAGCTTTCTAAGGAATTGCCATATTGCTTTCCATAGTGGTTGTATCACTTCACAGTCAAACACACAGTGTATGAGAGTCTCACTCTTTCCACATCCCCACTAGCATTTGTTATTTTCTGTCTCATTGAACCTTGCCATCAGTGCTGGAGTGAGACGGTATATCTCATTGTTGTTTTGATTTACATCTCTCTGATGG
>NW_006921851.1:1976009-1982703 GCF_000298275.1 Orycteropus afer afer | reverse complement strand
AGATCCCCTTCCAAGTGGATGACAGTGGTAGCCAAGCACCATCTAGTTCTTCTGGTCTCATAGTTGTATAGGCTGCAGATTGGATGGTGTACCAGTCGCTAGGACTAATTGTTTCCATGAATTTTGGTTTTCTTCATTCTTCTTTGCTCTGAAATGTTGCCCATTCTTGCATCATCCTTGCAATTGCCAGCATATTCAAGTCCATCATTATGGCTACTATGCCAATCCATCTCATCAAGGATCTTCCACACCCTTCTGGTCCTCTTCTTCACTAAATATAATTTTCTCCTCCAGCAATTGATACCTCCTAATAGTGATACTGCCTCGGAAACCCAAGGAGGGGTCACTATGAGTCAGGTGTGACTCGACGGTACACAACAACAACAACAATAGTGTTTCAAAAGGAGGTCTGGTGGCACTGTGGTTAAGGCTTTGGGCTGCTAACCAAAAGGCTGCAGTTTGAACTCACCTACTGCTCCATGGGAGAAAGATGGGGCAATCTGCTTTCGTAAAAGTTTACTGCCTTGGAAACCCTATAGGGCAGTTCCACTCTGCCCTGTAGGGTCCCTATGAGTTGAAATTGACTCAATAGTAGTGGTTTTATTTTTTTAAAATAATGTATCCAAAGAAAGTGAGTTATTGTTCTGTTGTGATCCATAGGGTTTTCACTGGCTGATTTTCAGAAGTATAGGCAGTCTGCAGGTTATGAATGAGATCGGTTCCTAAGTATATCTTTAGGTCAAACTTGTAGTAAGTTGGATCAGGTGCATATGGTTTTTTAAAGCCTTAACTTTAGTGCAAGAAAAGGCTTGAAGACTTTTCAATGATTTAAAAGCTGTACATGCAACAAGTAAAGGTAATTGTGATAAAGAATTTGTTGTGAGTGGGGATTGGTTCAGTAGTTTCAAAATGAGGGCAAACTCACATATAACATTAAAGGGCAAGAAGGAGTTGTTTTTATGTCAGTAAAGTAAGGGACTTATTGTAGGCCTTCCTTTCTAGTCTGTCTTAGTCTGGAAGCTCTGCTGAACCCTGCCCACCATGGGTGACCCTGCTGGTATTTGGATTACTGATAGCATAGCTTCCAGCATCACAGCAACATGCAACTTGCCACAGTACAACAAATAGACAGTGGAAAGAATAACAATACTAGGTCCTAAAAGGTTGGGCAATCTACTTCCGTAGTGATACCATCTCGGAAACCCAAGGAAGGGTCTCTATGAGTCGGATCTGACTCCATGGCACATAACAACAACAACAACAACAACAACAACAAGTTAAAGTGTTGGAAGCCTTAGGAGACCATGACATTTGGTGTGGGAGAAGTTTTGGGATAGGCAGGGGTCAAAGAAGATCCCATAGATGAGGCGGAGTTGTCTGAAGCTTTCACAAACATACACTAAAGCATGAATGTCTTATTGACCCTAAGTCAATTTATGCGCCTTTGGGTTTACACTTATCTTTTTTTTTTTTTTCCCTCAAATGTTTTGACTATGGGTTTGGCTACTGGTGTGAACCTCTTCTGTTTTCTGTTCCCTGGGCTGTGCATACATTCAGCTTGTTCAGACTGAAGAGGAGGAATCACTGCAGTGCCACGTGAAAAGCCCAGGCAGCTTTCCAGTAAACAGGGCTAATAACTACCTTTTCCAGATTGAGGGGCTAAAGTCAGGAACCACCCTAGGCCAAATGAAATGTTAACAAAGTTAAGGCAGGACACTTGGGTTTTAGACCTGGCTCTCAGCACCTAACTGTGTGACTTGGGCAAGTCACTTAACATGGAACTTCAGCTTCCCAAATGGCCAAATGTGCTTTAGAGTTTATGTGTGTCTTAGCTTATTTGATAGGAACACCTACATGACTCAGCAGATGACATGCTCCGAACATTAGTTAGTGACTGAAACACATACATCGTAGGCCTGTGCAAATGCACTTCTTTGAACCAAGGGAACAAGAGCCTGGTCCATATTCGAGGCTTAGAGAGCTATGGTCTGGGAGCACTTTCCTCATGCGAGGCTCCAGGCAGTAGCCTAAATCTCTTAAGAACTTCAGTATTTAGGATTTGGCTTTGAAAGGTGGAGAAAGTTACCCTTTGAGGGTCTCTGGTTTGCTTTTGCTTCGTGTTAAAATTAGGGCCTTGAATCTCAGTGATTCCCCATGTCCTTGTAATCTGTGAATGTTAGAACTACTAATTCCACCTGTATGGAGGTATCCCATGAGTGGCTAGGTTGCAGATTAATCTAAGCTAATCATTCTGGCTGTTCAGCAAGTGTCTGGTCACATTGGTCAATACTGGGAGCCTCCAGTGACTGGCAGTGGATGGAGACTGTATGTCCCCTAATAGACTTAGTACAGAGTGGTTATGTTACAATGAAAGGAAGTATTAGGCCAGGTTCTGCCAAACCCTAAGAGACCTTTTCAGGAGCAGGTCAGAGGAAGCCTCTTTCAGCCTTTTGGGCCTCCATTCTGTGTGGAGGATCTGGTCTGAGCAGACCCACAGAGACTCTCAGTATAAGAATGGCCCCAGGCTGACCTCAGAGTTCAGTAGTGGGTGCCCTACAATGGAGGGTGCAGGACAGCAGGAGTCTAGGCCTTGAACACCATACTTTTCCCCAACAAAAAAGTATTTGTTACAGTTCTGAGCTGATTAACAAAATCCCTGGCATACTTCAATAGGATGTTTGAGGAGCATGTTGATTCTCAGAGTGTTTCGGAAGCTGCCAAAGTGCCTCAGCATGTAATTTAGAGTTTGTGCATATAGAGACACACTCCTAACTCTGTTCATGGCTAATGAGGTCCCAAGGTAAACAAACTTTCACACCCTGACATCCCTGCTTGGCCTCATGGGTCTCAGAAGCTGTGGCCATGCTGTACCCCTGTCCCAGCTGGCCTGGCCTCTATGATAAAATGCAGGTGCAGCCAGTGAAGACCAAATAGAACAGAGCCTAGGGGAGCAGCCCCTTATTTCAATGTTTTGCTAAGCCCTGAAGCCTCTACCTTCTGACTTTTGCAGGCACAGATCTTGGAGTCTAAGGGTTACTGCCTCTCAGGGTAGGGACTATGTTGGCCTCCTATGAGGTACAAGAAAGGCCTCATTGAGCAATGTCTTCTTCAGGGCAGCTGCTATCTGTCTTCTTATAGATACTTCCGTTTGCAGGTTTCCTGGCAGGAGTCTGTGGGCCCCATGCCGTGGCCCCTCTGGATGTGGGGTGGGACCTCAGACCTACTGAAATGCTTCCTCATAGGGGTGTGAGCTTGGCAGGCCCATCTGACTTTTTGGCAAATGGCTTAAGGTGGTGTAGGATTTGGCAAAGTTTTGCGCTAGATTCTGGGGAAGCTAAGGAATATAACCCAGGTTTGTTATACAGAGGTGTGTATTTGGGGGGCTCCTTACACATGTGTGTATGTACATTTCTACTTTTCTAGTAGTTTTCACGTAGCCAAAGGAACACTGTGCACAGTTTGAGGTTTTCCTCCAACATTTCCCATGTCATCCACAATGCTTTGAAGTCACTACTTTTATTTGCCATGGAGTTTCAGACCACATTGTATTGCTCTTTGGGAACATACTTAACAGTAATCCCTTGTTTGGACACTGAAGTGGTATCCAGTCCTTCCCTAGTGCTGCAGAGACTATCTGTGCATGAACCTTTGTTTGCATTTCACATTTTCCTTAAGGTGGCTTCTATAGGCATTACCAAGTTAGAATGCATGAACATATTCCTCTTATCATTAATTATGCAAATAATAAGCAAGCCAGGACCACAGGAAAACCAGAAGATACAAATAAGCAAAATAAATTAAAATAATAAATAAAACCAGTTAGAGCATTGTGAGGAGCAGAAGAAACTGGTGTTTGGGGAGGAAGGGGCCTGTGATTACATCCTGACTCTGTAATTTATTTGTTCTGTAACCTTGGCAATTTGGCCTCTCTGAGCCACAATTTCCTTATTGATAAAATAACTAGTATTTTATTTATTTACCTATTGTGCAAGTTGAGATATTGTCGTTGTTGTTGTTATGTGCCCTCGAGTCAGACCTGACTCATAGAGACCCCTTCTTGGGTTTCCGAGGCAGTTATCACTACAGAAGTAGATTGCCCCATCTTCCTTCCGAGGAGTGGCTGGTGGGTTTGAACTGCTAGCCTTCTGGTTAGCAGTCAAGTAAGTGCCTTAGGCACTACACTACCAGAGCTCCATATGTAAACTACCTGGCACTAAAAACACAGTCAAAAAGTTGATATGGAAGAGTAGCAAGGTAGGGAATTGGGGGTGTGAGTAGGGAGGATCTTCAGGGGTTGCAGAAATGCAGTTAACAGTGCTCATCTGTTGAGGGACTCCTGAGGACTCTGACAGCTTGTGTCAGGCTGAAGGATGACTGTAGGCTTGGCTTTTATGAGCCTGAAGAATTGGGTTAATTTTGTAATGAGTGTGGAGCTGGTGAAGGCTTTTGTTATGTTTATTTTGTTTTTGCTTTCTGTTTTGGTTTGATGAGGGTGCTAAGAATAATGCTTAGAAAAGGGTGTTTGGGGAGATTAATCAGTGAGGGAGTGAATCAGAAGGGCTAATGCAACAGTTACTGTTACAGTATTGAGGCAGAATCCTTCTCAGTTTTTGCTCTTCAGGCCTTTGAATGATTGGGTGAATCCCACTCACAATATCAAAAGTAATCCCCTTTACTCAAAGATAACAATTACAGATGTTAAACACATCTACAAAATACCTTCATAGTAACTCCTAATGTTTGATTGAATAACTGGGCACTATGCCTAAGGCATTTGACTGCTAACCAGAAGGCTGGCAGTTCAAACCCACCAGAACTCCTCAGAAGGAAGATTGGGCAGTCTACTTCCGTAGAGATATAGCCTCGGAAACACAAGGAGGGGTCTCTATGAGTCAAATCCACAGGACAGCAGTGAGGTGTTTTTTTTTTATAGGATCAATGAAGGAGGTGTGGTAGTGTAGTGGTTAAGGCACTTTGCTGCTAACTAAAAGTTTGGGGTTCAAACCTGCTAGCCTCTCCATGGAAGAAGGATGAGGCAGTCTGTTTCTGTAAAGATTTACAGCCTTGGAAACCTAATGGGGGTTGCTATGAGTCGGAATCCACTTGGTGGCAGTGATAGGGTCAATGAGGAGCCCTAGTGGCTCAGTGTGTGAAACACTTAGCTGCTATCCCAAAGGTCAGCAGTTTGAACCCAGTCTGTGGGAGAAAGATGTGGCAGTTTGCATCTATAAAGATTTACAGCCTTAGAAACACTCTTGGCAGGTCTACTCTGTCCTAAGAAGTTGGAATGGACTTCACTGCAGTGAGTTTTTATAGGATCAGTATGAGTCAGAATTGACTCAACGGCAATGAGTTATAGCCTAAGCAAACTAGTCAAACAAGATGATCAAAATCTATCCTTTGTCACCTTGGCACCTGTACCTATATCCTTAAACTATACTTAGTTTCCAGATAAAGACAATAACAAAGTCATACTTCCATCTAATATTATACAGTTAACCTGTGTACAACCAAAGTCGCACTATCCCTCTCTCCAGAAGAGAAAGTCCTCTTGAATGATGGTCATTCTTCTCCTTGATATCCTTTAATTTAAATATTGCAATGTCAAGTTAACTATTATTAATGTATCTTATATGATAAGGGGTTAATGAAGAAAAAAACCAGAGATACTTGATATATACTCACACATACACACATATTTTCATAACAAAATAAAGAAAAAATATTCATAACGATTGCAGTCCTCATTTCTCATTTCTGAAACTGGTCATATAGTCATAGCTGGCATTTGTAACTACCTTCTTTCACTGCCCATTCCATATTCCCTTTGCCTTTAACAAGCACTTCAGCTGGTTGTGGTTCTTTGCCTGGTGAGGTTACTCAAACCTTCATTCCTGAAGGGTCTGGTCCCTTAGTAGTCCTGCCTGAATTGGGTTTTTGTAGTTTTCCATTTACTTTGATCACAGAGTATGGTAGTACTAAGAGACACCCTAAGGGATCCTGTGTATTCCAGATATGCTATTCTTTACAGTCCAGTTTCCCTTTGGTAATCAAGATCCATCACACTAGCCACTACAGTCACTCCCTTCTTTGCCTTTAACTCAGAGGCAAGAGCCCAAAGTGACCAGTTGGCTTTCTTAACTTATAGTTCAATGCAGTTGTTATTGTCTACTGGTGGAAACATTCCTCTCTTTGGAACTAAGACCTCTAGACTGGCAGAGCATAAAGTGGAGACAGGAAACATTTTCACTCCTTGATTCCTGGACCCATGAATTTGGCTATGGGAGAAGCAGCACCTTTATTGGATGCTGATTTAGAGCATGTACAGCCTTTTAGAGAACATTGTCCCAGCACTGCATGATAATGCCATCTAGCTGGTGCTATAACTGAGTCTTCAAAAGGCCATTCTACCAAACTATCTGCTTCAGACTGATTAGGAATACAAGACTAGTGAATTCCATGACCATAGGCCCATTGCCACCCTTCATTTGCTGTGATTTACCTATAACAACCTGACAAAGTCTCCAGACAAAAATCCCTATCTGCTACTGACACTTCAAGCATTGTTGAATCTACCAGATTATATGGCCCAATTGGTAGAACATCTTGCATGTCAGCCTGAGCCAGTCGCAGAGCCTTCTTTTAGACCCCACTCAAATCTATAAGCTTTTCAGGTCACTTGGTAAATGGGCCA
>NW_006921851.1:1975054-1975774 GCF_000298275.1 Orycteropus afer afer | reverse complement strand
AACCACAACCAGCTGAAGTGCTTGTTAAAGGCAAAGGGAATATGGAATGGGCAGTGAAAGAAGGTAGTTACAAATGCCAGCTATGACTATATGACTTACCTTGCAACTTATCTCACCTTGCTCAAAACACTAGACCCCTAGACATTTCACTGAGATGGAGACTCCTGAATATTTTATTTTCTGCTCTTTGACATGCCAGTGCATTACCAATAAGTCTAGAGTAGTTATTACTTCTTGCTCACTAGGTAGGATTGGTATGATGCCATCAATGTAATGGATTAGTGTGATGGCTCCTGGAAGGAAAAGGTGATTAAGGTCCCTGTGGACTAAATTATGATATAGGACTAAAGAGTTGATATGTTTATGAGGTAGGACAGTGAAGGTGTAGTTCTTGGCCTTGCCAGCTGAAAGCATGTGGTCTTTACTAAGAGGTATTGAGACACAGCATTTGTCAGATCAATAACAACATACCATATGACAGAGGATGTGTTAATTTATTCAAGCAATGAAGCCACATCTAAAAAAGCAGCTGTAATTGGAGTCACCATGTAGTTAAATTTATGATAATTCACTGTTATTCTTCAAGATAGGCCAAATAGGCACAGTGAATGGGGACATGGTGGGAATCATCACCCTTGTATCCTTCAAGTCCTTGATGGTAGCACTAATCTTTGTAATCCCTCCAGGAATGCAGCATTGCTTTTCTCTTTTTTTTTCTTT
>NW_006921851.1:1959232-1971004 GCF_000298275.1 Orycteropus afer afer | reverse complement strand
TGTGTTATCATTCCCGTTGTTGCTGTTGTTTTAGTATATGCTGAGTATTTGTGCTTGTCCTCTTTTCTATTGTGATGTGAAGGTTTATAATTTTTCTTTGGGAATGCAGCATTGCTTTTGGTTTACTATTTTCCTAGATAGAGGCAGTTCTAGTGGCTTCTACTTGGCCTTTCCTACCATCATAACCTTTAGTCCACTGGTTAGGGATCAAATGCCAGTCTTTCCTTAAGGGGCCTGACCTCCCTTTCATATAATGGGTTGTGGGTCTGTAAACTGGCTCTCCTGGGAAATGATTGAGGGGCCTTGACTATGTATGATTCATATATATATATATAGAGAGAGAGAGAGAGAGAAAGAGAGAACTATTTTAAGAAATTCACACACATGATTGTGGGGGCTAATAAGTTTGATATCTGTAGAGCAAGCCAGCAACCTGGAAACTCAGGCAGGATTTCTTCTTCTGGGAAACCTCAGTTTTTGCTCATAAGGCCTTCAACTGATTGGATGAGGCCTATCTAATAATTGATGGTAGTCTCCTTTAGTTCAAGTCAACTGATTGTAGATATTAACCTTATCTACAAAATACCTCCACAGCAACACCTGGAGTAGTATTTGATTAAACGACTACTACAGCCTAGCCAAGCTGACATATAAGATTAACCACAGGTAAGAATATTCCTTCCATTATATCCTTTCCACAGTCCTGAGACTGGCCAGATTGGACGAACAGTGGTCTTCAGGTTTACAAATACCTTCCACCTGCTGAAGCCATAATCTCTGCTTTGTACTTTAAGAGTGCTGCCCCCACCTCCTAAAGGAGCGGATGACATGCTGAGAGCCTTTAAAACCAAACTCACTGCTATTGAGTCAATTCTTGCTCATAGCAACCCCCATTGGGTTTCTGAGGTGGTAAATCTTTATAGAAATAGATTGCCCCATCTTCCTCCCACAGAGCACCTGGTGGGTTTGAAGCACCAACCTTCTGGTTAACAGTCAAATGCCTTGGGCACTATGCCACCAAAGCTCTTTGCTGAGAGCCTTAAGAGGAAGCAGAAACTTCAGTGCTTAACAGTGGATTGGCGAGTTTAGAGACAAGGATAAATGCAAGTGAAAACAATGATAGTATTTGTGGTTGGTAGCTTGCAAGCCAGAGCAGAGTTGTTTATGGTCTTCATTCTCTGATGAATAACACCAGGCACCTGAGACATGGAATTGGTGGCAGTTCCCACCCACTGCCATCAAGTCAATGCTGATTCATAGCGGCCACATAGGGCAGAATAGAACTGCCCCATAGGATTTCTAAGGTCATAAATCTTTACAGAAACAGACTGCCTCCTCATCTTTCTCCTGCAGAATGGCTGGTGGGTTCGATTTTCTAACCTTCTGGTTAATAGCTGAATGCCTTAACCACTGCACCACTAGAGCTCCTTTGCTGGCAGTTAGAAACACAGAAAGTCATCCACACCCCATCAGTCATTCTCAAGGGCTTGCCTCAGAGCGTAACAAACTTTTGAATCCTTTGGATGTTGGCAGCCATTTCCCTGTATTTCCAGCTATTCCAAGCAAAGCTAATTAGGCACTTTTTCTTGGGCTTGTTTGTGTGCTTTGGAATAAAGCACACAGAAAATAAAACAAGCCCAGTGAACCTAGCAAGGCTAGTTCCAGAACCAGCAGGAGAAAATATTGTGATTGGCTGGACTCTGGTGTCCACTAGAATGGGTGCCCAGAGGGCTGGCTGCAGGGTATCAGCTCTGTTCATCACTAGCGGTGCCAGCTTTCCTTGCTCTCTGATCCCTTAGTAATCCCACACATCCCGTGCTGATGCTTATTTTTGTCCTTATGCTTTCTCATCCATTTTCCCAACAGCGACCCTGGGAGGTTGCTGCACGTGTTTTTGCAAGGTGCCACGCAAGTGTTTTTGCTTGGATTTTTTTGCAAAGAGGACAAACTGAGCTTCAGAGAAATATCTGAGGCAGGACTTGGACCTCCTTGTCCCAGAATAGAAGGGTTTAAGTCCAGAAAGGACCTTGAGGTAGATTCTGTAACTCATTGTTTACTCTATAGATGACAAAACAGAATTTCAGTTTAAAGCGACTTTCTCAGTTAGTCAGATGCTCGGGGCAGCCAGTTCAGGACTCCCAGTTCAGGATGCCTGGCTCCAAGAGAGAGCTTGGCAATGTCCCTTGGTTTCTCAGTTTTGAATGGATCACCAGATAAATAGTGACTGCCCATTACCCTCTGGGGTGGAAATGAACTTTATGAAAGCCGTAGGTTTCCAGCCCTATTAGAAGTCTTCCCAAAGTCCCAACCTTTCAGTAAATTGCCTTCTGTTCAAGATACTTGACAAATGACCAGGTAATGTTCTTTTGTCACCTCTCAATGAAGCCTTCCCTGCACACATCTGTCTTTTCACACATTTAACTTTTGTAGCCCTTGCCTGAACCACACGTTTGCCAGTTTAAATCATATACTTGGAACCTTGGGAGATTCTAGGCTACCTAGTCCAACCTTCTGTCCCATGCAAGAATCCTCTCTATGATTTCCTCTACCTGAATTTCAGTGACAGGCTGCTTGTTTGTTGTCTTTCCATGCAGCCTCTCCACTGCTGGGAAGTTCATGTCGTTAGAAAGTTTTAATCACGAACAGTCTGGTATTCTGAAATTGGGACATTTTTCTCCTAGCACTGCAAGTCCATTTTCTTCCCGATCAGTGGATGCCACTCTAGGGCAGGGGCCACATTGCCTTTAGGGATGTGCAGGTGGCCTGATAAGGTTGAGGAGCCTGGGTGTCTCATAGGTATTTGATTAGCAGAGCCTTTTGGGAGGCCTTAGCCATCATTCTGGCCAAAGAGAAAACTGCATTCTCTCTATTCCAGGGACAGAGATCTCTGAGGAATACAGATTTCTGAAACCAGCTTGCTGTTTCCCTTACCCTCACTACTCTGAAGCTATGTAGCCTTTGCCTGAAGGCAGATGGGGATGGGTGGGGGTAGGGAGACAACGATGGCCAGAGGCTCTTGAGCGCAGACACCATCAGCCACTGTCAACTGCTGCATCACTGGCTTCTGCTGCTGTCTCCATTTGTCCTGCTGCCTGTCGTTTTAAATGTGTTCCCTCCATCCTCCCTCCCTCCTACAGCCCTGCTGTGTAGTACAGAGTTCCTTCCATAGGCAGGCAACACAGGTGGGAAAGGCAGTGTGCTGCAAGCCTGCCAGCCAGGGGATCTGCCTGCATTCTGCCCTTACTCTGAGCAGCAGCCCAATTCTAGCCAAGGAGGACTGTCGCCTGTGCTGTCTCAGCCAGCTCATGCTGCCTGCCACCCGCTTGTTGCTCGGTGCTGGGGACTGGGCACACACCCAGCCCTGGGCCCCATCTGTTGCAGACATTCAGTGGCAGCCACTTGGAGATCTCAAGAGCTCAGGAATTGCCTGTGCTGGGGCCGGAACCCCTTCTCTTATGGACCTGTCAAGTGAGGCAGCAGGATTGCTCAGAGCTGTGAGTGTTATGTCCCCATTGCTTGCATCTTGACATTTAGCATTTTAC
The DNA here is from genome assembly GCF_000298275.1 of Orycteropus afer afer. Classification (NCBI taxonomy): domain Eukaryota; kingdom Metazoa; phylum Chordata; class Mammalia; order Tubulidentata; family Orycteropodidae; genus Orycteropus; species Orycteropus afer. Next base: position 1,967,462 of record NW_006921851.1, on the reverse strand, counting down.
AAACCTCAACTCCTTAGCATCCAGGAGGTGGAAATCTTCAGCAGGGCTGGGGCTGAGTGTGCAGACCTCCTGAGAGAGAGCTGGTGTGTGTGGGGTAGGCACGTCTGTCCTGGGATGCTCTGTCTACTCTGCATGCAAGACTGATGCTGATGAACTGTTGTCTTGTTCTCTAGGAGCCTCTCGTTAAATGAAATACCAAGGCTAAGCAAAATGTTCCTTTCTACATTTGGGCTGTATGTTTTCTCCTTACATAACTTTTTCTTGATTTAAAGAGTGTAACAAATGAAAAGTATATGTGTGTGGGAGTGTTCATCTCTTTTCTTGTATGAGTTAAATCTCTCTACCACTGCCAGTCTGGCGTGGCATGGCCACAGTGGCAGCACAGCTGGTTTCTGAGTGGTGGGCTTCCTCCCTACCTTTCCTACCCCACTTACAGTCCTGTCACTGAAACCTTCGAAAAGTCTCCATTTCCTTCCTTTCCTCTCATTTTCCCCTGGGTTACCATTTGTTAAATCTGTCCAAAATGGCAAAGACTGGGAGCACTGAGGGGAACTTTGGGATCATCTCAACCATATCACCCTGTCTTGTTATCTTGCCTCCTGCTGGAGATGGGTATAGTTTACTTGTTGCTTGTTTAACCTCTGGAGAATACACAGAGGAAATTGAAAATGGGGAGGAAGAAAAAAAAAGGAAGGAAAGAAGAGAATATGTGAGATGGTCTTTCCTATGACCCACTCTAAGTTATCTGTTCTCTCTGGGGAAAGGGAGGAGGAGAGACGCTGAGGAGAACTAGAAGCCTCCGTAGAGCTCTGAGCAGTGAGTGGGAGGCCGTGGGTGGGAGGGCCTAAGTGTGCAGTCTGTTGGTCTCTTTCTTACTCTCCATGGGCGAGGGGAGGGGACAGGACAGCAGGTCACTGAACCAAGCCAGGGGCTGCTCTGGTCTCTCTGAGGAGAACTGCAGGCACAAGTCTGTGATGCTGGCATACGGATACTGGTGATTATGGTAACAGGTAAGAATCATAATAGAAGCATAAGGCTTGATTCTGTGTTTCCATGTTTACAACCAAGGTGGGAGAAAAGATAATATGAAACCATTCAAGAATTGTGAGCTAGCAAAGAGTCAAGGCCTGGCCTATATAGTACAGATTGTCAGTGTTGAAAGGGAAGGACAGTGGCCCTAAGCACCTTCACTGGGGCTGGGCCAGACAGTTCCCTCCTGGACTTGGGAATGCTTCAGGGGCCGGGCAGAGCCATTACATGCAGCGGGCCCATTGTGGTGGGGAAGATACCCCAGTCACGAAACGGGGAGAATCTCAGGACTTCAGAGATATGAACGAGGTAAGAGTAAATTGAGAGCAGTGGGAGGGAAACAGAGGGGTCAGCTGGGGCTCAAGGCCCTCTAAAACTAGTAGTAAATAGCTGCGGTAAGACTGAGCCTATAGCTCTGGGGTCTGTATAGCTCTCTGCAGGAGACTCAACCTGCCTTCTAACTTTGAAAAAAAGCAATTTGCTTTTACTGACCAGAGAGACACGTCTAGGAGCATTTCACTTTTCCAACTGCTGCCCCAATTCACAAAAGTTCGTGGGAACTTTCAAGGGCAAGATAAATCTGTTGTTGTTGTTGTTGTTGTTGTTATGTGCCATCGAGTAGACCTGACTCATAGCGACCCTTCCTTGGGTTTTTGAGGCAACATCGCTATGGAAGTAGATTGCCCAACCTTCCTTCTGAGGAGTGGCTGGTGGGTTTGAACCACCAGCCTTCTGGTTAGCAGTCAAGTGCCTTAGGTACTACGCTAAGGTAGGTTTTTGTTTTTATTGCTTTAGCCCAACATCATGCGTGAGAGACAATCACAAACTCCTTTTGTATATGAAGAAATTGAGGCTAAAAGGTTAAATTAATTCATCAAACATAATTGAAAATCTAGAATACTTTAGATACTTAATCTTCTTGTCTTGCCTTTAGCCACAAAGGGAGTGAGCTGAGAAGAGAAGTAGGTCTCCTGAAGCCCAGCCCTTGTCTTTTTACTGGGAGTGGAGTGAAGAGGGGGAAGCCAGTGGTCTCAGAAGGTTGATGGCCAAACTCTTTGGCTGCAAGCTTTTTCTGTTGCTCTCCCAAATGTGGCTTCTTCTTGGGTCAGTCCCTAGCCTGATATGAAAATCAATAGTTTAGTGAAAATAAACTCTTGAATCTTGTGTGCCAGGGACTGGGCATTCCAAGTTGTACCACCTTTCTCAACAACCTTTTCTAGACTATTTCACCATCATTGACACAAACTCTCTGTCTCCCTAACCTTCTCATCTATCCTTTCCAGTTGCTGTTGTCAGTTTGATCACATATAGATAATTCTTTAAAAAGTATTATGCTTAATGCAGACATTATTTGCTAATTAGGCTGAACTATTATTTGGTTCAAAGATGACTTCAGAGGATAGTTTCAGTTCAAGGTTTAAAGATTTCCTTGTGGTAATAGTTTTTGGGGATCATTGGACCTCAGTGGATCTAGAAAGTCTGGGTTCCATTAGAATTTGAGTCCTCCTTTTCTCTCTGTTGATCAGCATTCTTCTATAGAATCCTTGATCTAAATGTTCCGTGTTAGTAGCAAGGCACCGTCCAGTTCATCTGGTCTTATGGCAAAGGAGGTGGTTGTACATGGAGGCAATTGGACATGTATTCCATTTCCTCCACCAATTCCTGATGCCTCCTCTTTCCTTTTGTATTACCAGTGAACGTAGAATGATTGTTGTACCTTAAGTGCCTGCTCCCAAGCTTTTAAGATCCAAGGTACAACACAACAAACTAGGAGATGGAACAGAAGCATCAAAATCAGTATTAGGCCAATTGACTGAAATGTCTCATGAAATTGTAACCCTAAGCCTCTGAACTGAGAAAACAATCTCATGGGGTGGTTGGTTGTACATAGTATCAGCAACTGCTTTTTTTTTCCATAGAAATACATATATTACACGTTTTGCCAGTTCAACCTTTTTTCAGGTTATAACTTAATGATATCAGTACATTAATTATGTTGTGCAATCATCACTGCAATTTTTGTCAGACTTCCCTTCACCATAAACAGGGTCTTGACCTCATTAATTAATGGTGCTGGATAGTGAGGGGCTGTGAAAATGGTAGTACCAAATTTGAGTTTTCATTTCAGCTCAGCTGTTTACTAATGGATTCCTTCTTGGATTTTTCCCTTCCCCTCACTGCTCTCTAATAAATTATAAATCATCTTTTTCCTTTAGAAAGTGCTCTAGTCTCTCCTCCCACAAGATCAATCGTGTACCATGCCCTTCTGGAAAACTCCACTCACTCATAATCAGCCTATATTTTTTTGTTTTATGCAATTTTTTAAATTAAATTGTGCTTAGGTTAGTTCTTATAGATTGACTCAATTGATATTTTCCTATGCAGTCAGTTTGTGTCTTAATTTCTTAGAAGGTCTTGTCTCCATATTGCCTCTTAAACTTGTTATTTTGCATTTCAGTGAATACTTGTAGACAATCCACTAGAGACCAAACACTGTGTTTGGTATTTTCATGGATGTTATTTCTCTTCATTCTCATGACAGTCCTGGAAAAGGGGTTCCTCCTCTTACCCCCGAGGACATTGAGGCTCTATGAACTTGAATAACTCAACAAAATGGCATGACCAGCAAATGACAGGATGAATATTTAAACCTAGGTCCTCTGAATCCAGTGTTGCTCTTTCCATGGCATGTCAGGCCATTTAGAGAATGCCTGACAGGGAAGAATTGCATCTTAGCTCTTGCCATTGGATGTGGCAAGAAACCGTGGCCCTGCAAGCAGGTGGCCCATTTAGGGCTCTCTGCTCCCTGACGTCCTTAAGTCCCAAAGTGTGGGTGGCTTGTCCTGATGTTTCTGATACTAGTAGTAGAGACCATTAGCCTCTAGACTGTGTGTGCTTTCCTTCTGCCTGCCTGAACTAAACTTCTCTCCCATGTGCCTGGCTGAGGGCCCTGGATCCTAGAAAAGGCTTATGGGAGACCTCAGTACTCTTAACTTTGATCACTAACATTTGAGTTCAGAGATGAATATAATTGAATTACAGCAATTGATGCCCAAGAACCTAGAGATGTTCAGTCTTTAACTCTTGAGTCCTTTGGTCTTGGGCTCAAAAGTTGGACTTGAATTTCAGTCTGTGTCCCATTATTTACCAGCTAGAGACCATGAGCATGTAATTTAATCTTTTGGAGCCTGGTTTTTCTTCTAAAAATGGAGATAATGATGTCTGCCTCCCAAGATAAATGTGAGATTCAGGCTAACCTAGGATGGTGCTTGGCATGTAAGAGATGCTAAATAAATGTTGGGCCCCTCCTTTTCAAAAATGAAATGTAAAAATATTTACATTTTTAAGTGCATGTTCAGTTGTGGAGTCCAAACTTTCAAAGTCACACCTTGAATTGACTTGGTTTTTTAATAGAATTTTCTAGGTCTTCATACTCTAATTATTCATCAGAACATCGTGGTGGGAGGGCTTTGAGCTGAGTTTCCTATCCATATAGCTGTCTCATCACTCCAGGCCCATTCTGTTCTCAACCTGTCCCTACTTGTCACAGGTGAACATGGTGTGCTCTTCTCAGATGTCTGGTATTGCCATGTGGTGTTGCTGCTGTAACCTTCTAGTGAAGGTCATGGTGGCATATTTGTATCATCTTCTTTGAATCATAAGTCCTTTTCTTGGTTTCCTTTGGTACTTCTCACCCTAAGATGTTGCATAGGAGGAAGTAGGGAGAAAGTAGAAGTGAAACAAAGCCAGACTCAGGATTTTCTGTTTATTTTCCTTTGCAGTGAGGTTTGTGGTGACATTTTATTGTTTAATGTATGTTTTTAAGGGAGTCTGCCATCTGCTTGGTAATAATGGCTCATTAGTTACCCGTGAGCTGGAGCCTAGCTGTATAGGTTCCAATAAATAAGGTAACAAACATTCTGAGAGGCAACCAGAATGGAGCCTGCCCCTCTGCTATCTGAGAGCCTGGCCTGCAATTGCCTGATGTAGCATTTGGGGCTGTCACTTGGCAGGGCTTCAGGCAACGTGGGGATCCTCTGGTTAAAGAGCAGGCCATGGAGTGGGGTGTCAGACTAAGGAAGGAATGACTAGTAACTAGTTCTCTGCCAGTCCCATCCCCTCTTTTTCTTTTTAACATTTTATTGTGGATTAGGTGAAAGTTTGCAAAGCAAATTAGTTTCCCCTTCAACAATTTATATACAGATCCTTTCTTCACATTGGTTGCAGTCCCCTCAGTGTGTCAGCCTTCTCCCTACTTCCACCCTGGGATCACTGTTTTACCTTTACCCAGCTTTCCTGTTCCTTCCTGCCTTCTAAATTTTGTTTTGGGGCAAATGCTTCCCTTTTGATCTCATAAAGTTGAATGTTCTGAGGACATATTCCTCACTTTATGTTGTTATATTATTCACTTTATAGGCCTGCCTACTGTTTGGCTGTAAGGTGATCTTTGAGAATTCAGTTCTGAGTTTGAAGGTCCATAAATGGGGCAATCTACTTATGTAGTGATACTGCCTCAGAAACCCAAGGAGGGGTCGCTGTGAGTCGGGTCTGACTTGACGGCACATAACAACAACAACAACAGTCTCAGGGGTTCCACCAGTCTCTATCAGACCAGTAAATCTGTCTTTTTTATGAATTTGAATTTTGTTCTAATTTTTCTCTCACTTTGTCTAGAACTTTCTACTTCCCTTATAATTTTAATAAAGGGCTACAGTCGTTTTAGAGTTCCTATAACAAGATTCCTCTGCTTCTTGGAGAAAGAACCCAGATACAGAACCAGGAGCTAAGGAGAGATAAACATGGAAGACTAAGTCCCACATTTCAGAACACCTGGTGAGGGTTCTCCTTTTCTCCTAACCCAAACAGCTTATGTTCTTTACCTTAAATGCAGACATTCTTCTTGATTTATGGATTGAATTGATTAAGTCCCATTCTGAATCTTGTGGTCACAACAGGGTGTGAAGCTGGTACTGAAACTTCTGAGCATTTGCATGTTCTGGGATTTCCTAGAAGGCCTGGGGTCCACATGGAGTCTTCCAAGGGGGAAGGTGGCCAGTCATGGCCTATGTTAGTGAAAAGGTAATAAGAAAACACAACAAAATGTCATCCTTACTTAGTGTAAGGATCAAACCCACCCCCTCAAAAAAAAAAACCTAACTCACTGCCATTGAGTCGATTCTAATTCATAGTGACCTCCACTAGGTTTCCGAGGCAGTAAATCTTTATAGAAGTAGATTGCCATGTCTTCTAGCTGCAGAGTGGCTGGTGGGTTTGAATCACCAACCTTCTGGTTAATAGTCAAATGCTTTAGGCACAGAAACTCTAATTACTCAGGAGCCAATGAGCAGCATCTTCAATTAACCATATTGAGTATAGGACTCTCTCTGTGAAACAAAACACCTAGTGTAATAGATGAAAATAAAAAGATTCCTTCCTGAATGAGAATCTGTCCTTGAGACACATGGCTACAGCTTTTACTGTCCACTGCTTCATGGTTAAGGTAGAGGTTCTGGTGATTCACAAAAGCCACAGCCATCAAAAGGTTGCATTCTGTCCATTCCATTCTTCTTATGACAGTGGGAAAGACATGTTTAGAAATAGGTCCACCAATAGGGGTCAGAAGGATTATTTTTAGTTCTCCAGAAAACTAAGTTAACTATAATCCTTTGTCATTCCCTGGTTTTCCAGCTTTGTCCTCCATCTGTCAGTTTGTTGTACTGTGGTGTCTTGCATGTTGCTATGATGCTGGGAGCTATGTCACCGTATTTCTAATGCCAGCAGTCACTAATCTGTGTGCACATGTACATGTGTGCACACACATAGGTTGTACTCTAAATCCCAAATAATCATGAGACTGCTAAGATGAGGACCCTACTATATGGTCCAATTGGGTCACACACACAAAGACACTTTACAAAGTATTGGCGATTGAATGATGGTTTTATTTTTCATAGAGGGTAAACAGTAAACAACAGGAACAGATTATTTATAGAAAATAAACAATAGTGATAGGTTGGAGATGAACTGATCCCCTCTACTTCCACTTAGCATCATAGGAGAGGAACACACTTATGTCTAATAGGGGATTTGCTCACTCTCTCCCAAATTACCCATGTCCATTTCTTTGTAACTGGTGAGCATGCTGTGGACCAAGTTTGCAGGTGTGTTGCCCTGTTTCTCAGCAGGTGTGTCTTTAGCTCAGGTCAGATGCAGCATGGCTCTATTTGTTTTCTCTTTCTGTGGCTTTTCTTGGCTGGGTCTAGCTTATTGGTCAAGCTCTCAACCAGCAACTTTAGGACAACTCTGAACCAATGCTGAGGCGAGGCTGGTATTACAACAGCTCTTAAGGCAAAACTGTTTTAGGGGCAACCCTGTATGATGTATGCCCACATTTCTGTGGGCAATCTCTCAGCTTCCTCAGGACAGGCCTCCCTTCACGCCCTGAGGACAGATGTCCTTTCAGTTATCTAAATACTGACCCCCTCTCAGCCTTAGGGTTAAAACTCTCAGCAGAACTGGAGCATCTGCCTCTACTAAAGACAATTCAGTTTGGCTCGCACACTTCCACATGTTCTGCTCAGGTGTCCACCTGCATGGGGTTGAATTGCAGCTGTTTCTCCTATATGGGGCACCTACCTCATTAGCAACCTCCTGCCTAGAGGTGCTGAGCTCTGTGGTCTAACTCTGCCCACTACCACCATCCTGACTGCTCTCACTGCTGCTGGGTCCCTGCTAAAGGGACAAGGAGGCCACATCTTCTGACCTCCTCTAACCGCACAAGAGGAAGACAGAATCACTATCAGCAGCCCAAGGCCTATGCCTGCGAGGCCAGACATGCTGCCTCCCTCAAGCCCTTTCAGCAACTGTCCCTCCCATGGCACTCACTACCTCTGTTGGGCTCAACAATTCTTTGCAGTGGCCACACAGAACTCACAGACATCACTCACAGATTATGGGGTTTATTAGGAAAGCAACAGGCTACAACTCAAATTCAGGAACTCACTCAGGATTCAGTTCCTTGGTCAGGACAGTCTCTCTTCTGCCGTGCCCTTAGACATGCCTCTGTGGACCTTGGCCTTTTGGCCTAGCCTCTGCCTCTGTCAATATCTCAATCGGTATGCCATCAATTCCCGGAGCCTTGTTCTTCGCCAGTTCTTTCATTGCAGCTTTGACTTCTTCCTTCATTACCATTGGCTCTAGA